>NW_021822911.1:17743717-18049698 GCF_901001165.1 Salmo trutta | reverse complement strand
CTGTCTGTTACATTGATATGAAATTAACTTCATGTGAAAACGATTCATCTCAACATTATGTTGTCCTCTCTGCCTCTCTCTCTCTCTCTCGCTTTCTCTCTGTCCCTCTCCTCTCTCTCTCTGTCCCTCTCTCTCTGTCCCTCTCTCTCTGTCCCTCTCCTCTCTCTCCCTCCTCTCTCTCTGTCCCTCTCTCTCTGTCCCTCTCTCCCTCTCTGTACCTCTCTCTGTCCCTCCCTCCTCTCTCTCTCTCTGTCCCTCTCTCTGTGTCCCCCTCTCTCTCTTTGTCCCTCTGTCTCTCTGTGTCCCTCTGTCTCTCTGTGTCCCTCTGTCTCTCTGTGTCCCTCTGTCTCTCTGTGTCCCTCTGTCTCTCTGTGTCCCTCTGTCTGTGTCCCCCTGTCCCTCTGTCTGTGTCCCCCTGTCCCTCTGTCTATGTCCCCCCTCTCTCTGTGTCCCTCTCTCTGGGTCTCTCTGTCCCTCTCTCTCTCTGTCTCTCTCTCTCACTGTCTCTCTCTCACTGTCTCTCTCTCACTGTCTCTCTCTCTGTCTCTCTCTCTGTCTCTCTCTGTCTCTCTGTCTCTCTCTCTGTCTCTCTCTCTGTCTCTCTCTCTGTCTCTCTCTCTGTCTCTGTCTCTGTCTCTGTCTCTGTCTCTGTCTCTGTCTCTCTCTCTCTCCAGAGTTATCAGTCTCTCTCCAGTATCAGTGTATCTTCAGACTTACCCAGCATCGTTGTCCGTCCTCTTCAGTACTTTGGAGATGTGAGTAAGACTGTGTCTGAACTGAGAGAGAAACTAGAAGACTTCCTTAAAGGAGAATGGACCAAGATCTCCACCACAGGTGTGTTGAAAACAATCAGAACATCAACTTTAGACCATTGAAAGTTCCCTACTAGTCATATACATGTGGAATATGGTACGATGATAACATTCCCTCTCTCTGTCAATGTGTTTGTGTGTCTGTAGTGAATATAGTGGATGTTGTTCTGCCTCCAGAGCCCAAGACCAGAGAACAGTTGTTACAATGTGAGTATCTTTATTGTGAAGTAACTAACAGTCTCTTTTTACTGCCACTCCTAACAATCCCTCTAGAAATATACAGCAATAGTAGATCTAATCAAAGACTGGGTATCTATCTGACTCCTCATATTTCTCTGATTTGATCTCTGCTGTGCTCTAATCAAAGACAGGGTAGATACAGTATCTGACTTAACTTATTGTTCTGACTCCCCTCATTGGTCTCTGCTCTTCTCCCAGATTCCTGTCAGCTCACACTGGACCCAAACACAGCACACAGACTCCTCTCTCTGTCTGAAGGGAACAGAAAGGTGACCTGTACAGTCCGAGTCCAACCATATCCTGGTCATCCAGACAGATTCACCAACACGTGGCAGGTTCTGTGTAGAGAGGGTCTGTCTGGACGCTGTTACTGGGAGGTGGAGTGGAGAGGTGATGTTTATACAGCAGCCTCATATAAAGACATCAGCAGAACAGAGTCAGATAATATATTTGGATTCAATAACAAGTCCTGGAGTTTACAGTACTATAGTGGTGGTTATTATTTCAGACACAATAATGTTAAGACTAAAGTATCAGGCCCTCAGTCCTCCAGAGTAGGAGTGTACCTGGATCACAAGGCAGGTACTCTGTCCTTCTACAGTGTCTCTGACACAATGACCCTCCTCCACAGAGTCCAGACCACATTCACTCAGCCCCTCTATCCTGGGTTTATGCTCAATGGTACGCTGAAGCTGTTAACCTGTAGTAGGGTCCACAATAGATACTAGTCATGCTGGTGTAGTTATAGCTGAGATGTGTTAAACCTGTAGTAGGGTCTCACATAGATACTCGTCATGCTGGTGTAGTCTATAGCTGAGCTGGTTAAACTGTAGTAGGGTCCACATAGATACTAGTCATGCTGGTGTAGTCTACTAGCTGAGCTGGTTAAACTGTAGTAGGGTCCACATAGATACTAGTCACGTGGTGTAGTCTATAGCTGAGCTTGGTTAAATGTAGTAGGGTCCACATAGATACTCGTCATGCTGGGTAGTCTATAGCTGAGCTGGTTAAACTGTAGTAGGGTCCACAAGATACTAGTCATGCTGGTGTAGTCTATAGCTGAGCTGGTTAAACTGTAGTAGGGTCCACATAGATACTAGTCACGCTGGTGTATGGTCTATAGCTGAGCTGGTTAAACTGTAGTAGGGTCCATAGATACTAGTCACGCCTGGTGTAGTCTATAGCTGAGCTGGTTAAACTGTAAGTAGGGTCTCCAACATAGATACTAGTCACGCTGGTTGTGGTTGTCTGTAGTCTATCGCTGAGCTGGTTAAACTGTAGTAGGGGGCCACTAGATACTAGTCATGCTGGGGTAGTCTATAGCTGAGCTGGTTAAACTGTAGTAGGGTCCACATAGATACTATTCATGCTGGTGTAGTCTTATAGCTGAGCTGGTTTAAACTGTAGTAGGGTCCACATAGATACTATCATGCTGGTTAGTAGTCTATAGCTGAGCTGGTTAAACTGTAGTAGGTCCACATAGATACTAGTCATGCTGGTGTAGTCTATAGCTGAGCTGGTTAAACTGTAGTAGGGTCCACATAGATACTAGTCAGCTGGTGTAGTCTATAGCTGAGCTGGTTAAACTGTAGTAGGGTCCACATAGATACTAGTCATGCTGGTGTAGTCTATAGCTGAGCTGGTTAAACTGTAGTAGGGTCCACATAGATACTAGTCACGCTGGTGTAGTCTATAGCTGAGCCGGTTGGTTAAACTGTAGTAGGGTCCACATAGATACTAGTTCATGCTGGTGTATGTCTATAGCTGAGCTGGTTAAACTGTAGTAGGGTCCACATAGATTACTAGTCATGCTGGTGTAGTCTATAGCTGAGCTGGTTTAAACTGTAGTAGGGTCCACATAGATACTAGTCATGCTGGTGTATAGTCTATAGCTGAGCTGGTTAAACTGTAGTAGGGTCCACATAGATACTAGTCATGCTGGTGTAGTCCTATAGCTGAGCTGGTTAAACTGTAGTAGGGTACCACATAGATACTAGTCATGCTGGTGTAGTCTATAGCTGAGCTGGTTAAACTGTAGTAGGGTCCACATAGATACTAGTCATGCTGGTGTAGTCTATAGCTGAGCTGGTTAAACTGTAGTAGGGTCCACATAGATACTAGTCATGCTGGTGTAGTCTATAGCTGAGCTGGTTAAACTGTAGTAGGGTCCACATAGATACTAGTCATACTGGTGTAGTCTATAGCTGAGCTGGTTAAACTGTAGTAGGGGCCACATAGATACTAGTCATGCTGGTGTAGTCTATAGCTGAGCTGGTTAAACTGTAGTAGGGTCCACATAGATACTAGTCATGCTGGTGTAGTCTATAGCTGAGCTGGTTAAACTGTAGTAGGGTCCACATAGATACTAGTCATGCTGGTGTAGTCTATAGCTGAGCTGGTTAAACTGTAGTAGGGTCCACATAGATACTAGTCATGCTGGTGTAGTCTATAGCTGAGCTGGTTAAACTGTAGTAGGGTCCACATAGATACTAGTCATGCTGGTGTAGTCTATAGCTGAGCTGGTTAAACTGTAGTAGGGTCCACATAGATACTAGTCACGCTGGTGTAGTCTATAGCTGAGCTGGTTAAACTGTAGTAGGGTCCACATAGATACTAGTCATGCTGGTGTAGTCTATAGCTGAGCTGGTTAAACTGTAGTAGGGTCCACATAGATACTAGTCATGCTGGTGTAGTCTATAGCTGAGCTGGTTAAACTGTAGTAGGGTCCACATAGATACTAGTCATGCTGGTGTAGTCTATAGCTGAGCTGGTTAAACTGTAGTAGGGTCCACATAGATACTAGTCACGCTGGTGTAGTCTATAGCTGAGCTGGTTAAACTGTAGTAGGGTCCACATAGATACTAGTCATGCTGGTGTAGTCTATAGCTGAGCTGGTTAAACTGTAGTAGGGTCCACATAGATACTAGTCATGCTGGTGTAGTCTATAGCTGAGCTGGTTAAACTGTAGTAGAGTCCACATAGATACTAGTCATGCTGGTGTAGTCTATAGCTGAGCTGGTTAAACTGTAGTAGGGTCCACATAGATACTAGTCATGCTGGTGTAGTCTATAGCTGAGCTGGTTAAACTGTAGTAGGGTCCACATAGATACTAGTCATGCTGGTGTAGTCTATAGCTGAGCTGGTTAAACTGTAGTAGGGTCCACATAGATACTAGTCATGCTGGTGTAGTCTATAGCTGAGCTGGTTAAACTGTAGTAGGGTCCACATAGATACTAGTCATGCTGGTGTAGTCTATAGCTGAGCTGGTTAAACTGTAGTAGGGTCCACATAGATACTAGTCACGCTGGTGTAGTCTATAGCTGAGCTGGTTAAACTGTAGTAGGGTCCACATAGATACTAGTCATGCTGGTGTAGTCTATAGCTGAGCTGGTTAAACTGTAGTAGGGTCCACATAGATACTAGTCACGCAGGTGTAGTCTATAGCTGAGCTGGTTAAACTGTAGTAGGGTCCACATAGATACTAGTCATGCTGGTGTAGTCTATAGCTGAGCTGGTTAAACTGTAGTAGGGTCCACATAGATACTAGTCACGCTGGTGTAGTCTATAGCTGAGCTGGTTAAACTGTAGTAGGGTCCACATAGATACTAGTCACGCCGGTGTAGTCTATAGCTGAGCTGGTTAAACTGTAGTAGGGTCCACATAGATACTAGTCACGCCGGTGTAGTCTATAGCTGAGCTGGTTAAACTGTAGTAGGGTCCACATAGATACTAGTCACGCCGGTGTAGTCTATAGCTGAGCTGGTTAAACTGTAGTAGGGTCCACATAGATACTAGTCAAGCCGGTGTAGTCTATAGCTGAGCTGGTTAAACTGTAGTAGGGTCCACATAGATACTAGTCACGCTGGTGTAGTCTATAGCTGAGCTGGTTAAACTGTAGTAGGGTCCACATAGATACTAGTCACGCTGGTGTAGTCTATAGCTGAGCTGGTTAAACTGTAGTAGGGGCCACATAGATACTAGTCATGCTGGTGGTGATGGTCCCCAGATGTGATGATTTATTCTGCTCTGTTTTATGTACAATCCTTATTTTCTGACTGATTTGAATTTGAAGAGATTTAAGGTTTTCATATTTGAGAAAATACAATGTACATTTCCATGAATCATGATGTCTGGTGTTGATGTATATTGGTTGTCATTCAGAACCATTGATATGTTTTCTCAGTTGGTTCTCTGTCTCTATGTAATTCTCCTCAGTATCATTGATCAGCTCGGCCCTAATTGATGTGTTGTCTGTCACCTGGAGCTGCATGGAAAATGGTCCAGAAACAAAAGGACAATTCAGGACTAGTCAGCCCACTACAAGCTGGAATCACTTACTTTCTACTAAACTATATGGACTGGTTTCCCAGACACAGATTAATCCTAGTCCTGGACTAAAAAGCGTGTTCAATGTAGATGTCCACGAAACCGTCCCTAAATGTGTCATCTTTCATCCTCCCATACTGCTCAGTCCAGCAACATTAAACCTGTCCAGCAGGTGGTGCTAATGACCAAACAATAAAACCAGCAGATATCTGGACTTGCCACTCAGTATATCAGTAATGTTCAGAATAGTACTTTAATATCATTGGAGATTGATGGTCTTTTTAATCCACTATCCAGAGTCAGGAACAGATGAAGTTAGGTCTGCTACTGTTCAGTGATTAAATATGATTTATGATGATGGGAAATAAAAAAATCCAACACTAAACTTCATCTAGTAATAGTTTTCCTTTGTTATTTACTCCAAGGTGCGTCTTTAAGTTGTAAATGGATTGTGTGGAGGTGAGCTGGTGGTGTGGCTGATAGAACAGAATGAAAAGGGAGGAAGAGGAAGAGGGGAGGAGTGAAGGGCTGTTAAAGAAACCAGATGAGGAAGAGAAAGATATTCAGGGGAATTACTGGTCTCTGTTCCAAATGGTTCCCTATTCCCTACGTAGTGCACTACGGTGCTTCTGACCAGGTCTAAAGTAGTGTTCTACGTAGGGAATAGGGGGTAGATTTATTCGAATATCATGCTTTAGTGTTTGGCACAAAACATCTGTCATTAACCTGGTTTCAGAGTCTAATACACACCATTAACCTGGTTTCAGAGTCTAAAACACACCATCTGTTATTAACCTGGTTTCAGAGTCTAATACACACCATTAACCTGGTTTCAGAGTCTAATACACACCATAAACCTGGTTTCAGAGTCTAATACACACCATCCGTCATTAACCTGGTTTCAGAGTCTAATACACACCATCTGTTATTAACCTGGTTTCAGAGTCTAATACACACCATTTTCCTGGTTTCATAGTGTAATACACACCATAAACCTGGTTTCAGAGTCTAATACACACCACCTGTCATTAACCTAGTTACAGAGTCTAATACACACCATTAACCTGGTTTCAGAGTCTAATACACACCATAAACCTGGTTTCAGAGTCTAATACACACCATCCGTCATTAACCTGGTTTCAGAGTCTAATACACACCATCTGTTATTAACCTGGTTTCAGAGTCTAATACACACCATTTTCCTGGTTTCAGAGTGTAATACACACCATAAACCTGGTTTCAGAGTCTAATACACACCACCTGTCATTAACCTGGTTACAGAGTCTAATACACACCATAAACCTGGTTTCAGAGTCTAATACACACCATCTGTCATTAACCTGGTTTCAGCGTCTAATACACACCATCTGTCATTAACCTGGTTTCAGAGTCTAATACACACCATCTGTCAATAACCTGGTTTCAGAGTCTAATACACACTATTAACCTGGTTTCAGAGTCTAATACACACCATCTGTCATTAACCTGGTTTCAGAGTCTAATACACACCATTAACCTGGTTTCAGAGTCTAATACACGCCATCTGTCATTAACCTGGTTTCAGAGTCTAATACACACCATTAACCTGGTTTCAGAGTCTAATACACACCATCTGTCATTAACCTGGTTTCAGAGTCTAATACACACCATCTGTCATTAACCTGGTTTCAGAGTCTAATACACACCATCTACCTTTAACCTGGTTACAGAGTCTAATACACACCATTAACCTGGTTTCAGAGTCTAATACACACCATCTGTCATTAACCTGGTTTCAGAGTCTAATACACACCATTAACCTGGTTTCAGAGTCTAATACACACCATTAACCTGGTTTCAGAGTCTAATACACACCATTAACCTGGTTTCAGAGTCTAATACACACCATCTGTCATTAACCTGGTTTCAGAGTCTAATACACACCATTAACCTGGTTTCAGAGTCTAATACACACCATCTGTCATTAACCTGGTTTTCAGAGTCTAATACACACCATCTGTCATTAACCTGGTTTCAGAGTCTAATACACACCATCTGTCATTAACCTGGTTTCAGAGTCTAATACACACCACCTGTCATTAACCTGGTTACAGAGTCTAATACACACAATTAACCTGGTTTCAGAGTCTAATACACACCATTAACCTGGTTTCAGAGTCTAATACACACCATCTGTCATTAACCTGGTTTCAGAGTCTAATACACACCATCTGTCATTAACCTGGTTTCAGAGTCTAATACACACCATTAACCTGGTTTCAGAGTCTAATACACACCATCTGTCATTAACCTGGTTTCAGAGTCTAATACACACCATCTGTCATTAACCTGGTTTCAGAGTCTAATACACACCATCTACCATTAACCTGGTTACAGAGTCTAATACACACCATTAACCTGGTTTCAGAGTCTAATACACACCATCTGTCATTAACCTGGTTTCAGAGTCTAATACACACCATCTGTCATTAACCTGGTTTCAGAGTCTAATACACACCATCTGTCATTAACCTGGTTTCAGAGTCTAATACACACCATCTGTCATTAACCTGGTTTCAGAGTCTAATACACACCATCTACCATTAACCTGGTTTCAGAGTCTAATACACACCATTAACCTGGTTTCAGAGTCTAATACACACCATTAACCTGGTTTCAGAGTCTAATACACACCATCTGTCATTAACCTGGTTTCAGAGTCTAATACACACCATTAACCTGGTTTCAGAGTCTAATACACACCATCTGTCATTAACCTGGTTTCAGAGTCTAATACACACCATCTGTCATTAACCTGGTTTCAGAGTCTAATACACACCATCTGTCATTAACCTGGTTTCAGAGTCTAATACACACCATCTGTTATTAACCTGGTTTCAGAGTCTAATACACACCATCTGTCATTAACCTGGTTTCAGAGTCTAATACACACCATCTACCATTAACCTGGTTACAGAGTCTAATACACACCATTAACCTGGTTTCAGAGTCTAATACACACCATCTGTCATTAACCTGGTTTCAGAGTCTAATACACACCATTAACCTGGTTTCAGAGTCTAATACACACCATTAACCTGGTTTCAGAGTCTAATACACACCATCTGTCATTAACCTGGTTTCAGAGTCTAATACACACCATTAACCTGGTTTCAGAGTCTAATACACACCATCTGTCATTAACCTGGTTTCAGAGTCTAATACACACCATCTACCATTAACCTGGTTTCAGAGTCTAATACACACCATCAACCTGGTTTCAGAGTCTAATACACACAATTAACCTGGTTTCAGAGTCTAATACACACCATTAACCTGGTTTCAGAGTCTAATACACACCATTAACCTGGTTTCAGAGTCTAATACACACCATCTGTCATTAACCTGGTTTCAGAGTCTAATACACACCATTAACCTGGTTTCAGAGTCTAATACACACCATCTGTCATTAACCTGGTTTCAGAGTCTAATACACACCATTAACCTGGTTTCAGAGTCTAATACACACCATCTGTCATTAACCTGGTTTCAGAGTCTAATACACACCATCTACCATTAACCTGGTTTCAGAGTCTAATACACACCATCAACCTGGTTTCAGAGTCTAATACACACAATTAACCTGGTTTCAGAGTCTAATACACACCATTAACCTGGTTTCAGAGTCTAATACACACCATTAACCTGGTTTCAGAGTCTAATACACACCATCTGTCATTAACCTGGTTTCAGAGTCTAATACACACCATTAACCTGGTTTCAGAGTCTAATAGGGCTGGGCGATATATCGATATAAAAAATATATCCATATATATTTTAAATGTGATATGAAATTAGACCATTTCGCATATATCGATATAGTTGAAATGTGCGCTTTGATCCTTGCTCCAAGCAAGCTGCAGACCCGGAGCTCTCTGCGCTGCTCCCCGCGCCTCCTCTTTCATGCACAGAGGGCGGAGGGGCAGGAACAGACACTTCAACAAACATGGAGGAAGCAACAGCGTCTGCGGAGCGTTTTGACGAGGAATTGGTTAGTAAAAGAAAAAGCATTGGCTCAGTCATTTGGAGATGGTTCGGATTCAAAGTATCAGATGAGCAACAAAATCACGTTATATGTAGGCAGTGCCATAAAAAAAGTTCCAGCACTACAAATCTTTTTCACCACCTAAAACAGTGGCACAAACTGCAATACGAAGAGTGTGTGAAACTGCGCGCTGCAGAAGCCCCAGCCGCAAGCCGTCGACAACCCGAAAAAGCTCCAGTCCCGAAACAAAGCTCACTGCAAACTTCATTTTCCCGCAGTGTGGTGCCTAATGAAAAGAAAATTGGCAAGTGGTGTACTATAACTAAAGCGGTGTCCTATCACATTGCTAAAGATATGGTCCCTGTTGCAACTGTGGAACAAGTCGGATTCAAAAAGCTACTGAAAACTATGGACCCGAGATATGAGCTTCCCAACTACTTTGCACGAGAAGCACTGCCACAAATGTCCACTGAAGTCAGGCAGAGCCTTGCTGACCGGCTCGCTAACGGGACCCATTTTGCGTTGACCAGCGATATGTGGTCGAGCAGGACATGTGAGCCTGAGATGATGATGAAAACAGCGTCGTGTCGTCTCCAAAACAAGTTATTTCCCCCCCCAGGATCACACCGGTGAGCATATAGCTGAGGCCTTGCAGGACGCAAGCTGGGAAACTCCCGAGAAAAGCATCCGGTTGCTATAACAACCGACAACGGGAGCAACGTGGTCAAAGCGGTGGAGCTGAACGAGCGGCTGAGGATGCAGTGCTTCGGTCAGACTACACTTGGCTATTGGGGAGTGCAGTGTTTTAAGGACTATTCACACATTTTACTGATTACAATATTACTTTTTCATTATTTTTTCCTTTGTGTCTTGTCTGCAACTTTTTTTTGGTTTTATGCTGCTGTCTTGGCCAAAAATGGATTAATAAAACACAAAATAAAGTACTTTAAAGAAAAAAACATTAAAATATTAGTTTTTCATTATTTTCCTTTGTGTCTGTCTGCAACTTTTTTTGTTTTATGCTGCTGTCTTGGCCAAAAATTGATTCAGTAGATTAATAAAACATTAAAATATTAGTTTTTCATTATTTTCCTTTGTGTCTGTCTGCAACTTTTTTTGTTTTATGCTGCTGTCTTGGCCAAAAATTGATTAATAAAACACAACACAAAGTACTTTAAAGAAAAAAACATATTAAAATATTACTTTTTCATTATTTTCCTTTGTGTCTTGTCTGCAACTTTTTTTGTTTTATGCTGCTGTCTTGGCCAAAAAAGTGATTAATAAAACACAAAACATAAAGTGCTAAAAGTAAAATCACTTACAATACAGGATGGTAGATTTCAGAACCATATTTATTAGGTTATTGGATAAGAATTAGTGATGCATTGATGTGTTTACCACTTTAATGTTACAGCTGGTAAAGGTGAGGTAATTATGACTTTAAAATGCTGGTTAGCCTGTTGATATCATCAAGGTAACATATTTAGTTATTATGATAGACTATAGTTTTTTCTCTGGATTGAAGAGCCAACTGCAAAGTAACTAGAAACTAATGTTGACACGTAGGTAGGCCTAAACATTGTGGAGTTTTTAGTGGAGTAGAAATATGAAGTAGCATTAAATACTAAGCATAAATACTAAGAACAACAACAAGAACGAAACATGAGTAAATGTACATACAGTATAGTCATCATTTATAAATTATACAAAAATAATAATACATAAAAATCACTTACAGGATTAAAATTCAGAAAATAAATGAATATAATATTTGATATTTATGATTAGGACTGGCGTTGATTAAAAAAAATAAACTATGAAACAAGAAAATATTAATGTAGAATATTTCTAAAGCTTGATTTTGGAAAGCACTTAGTTGATGAGTGTGTTAAAGTGAAAACAGAGTCAAATTTCTCGCATAAGCACATTTGTTTAATAGTTTTTTTATGATTCTGACAGGACATGGCATGAATGACAAGCGCGTCACCCGGGCCATTTCTCTGTGCAAGAGAATTGTAAGCTGTTTTTCGTACAGCTGGAAGAAAAGGAGACATCTTGCTGAAGTCCAGATTCAGCTGGGTCTGCCAAGTCACCAACTCATAACCGAGTCTGCCACCCGCTGGGGATCAAGGCAGCAGATGATAGAGAGAGTCCTGGAGCAGGAAGGAGCACTGGCAGGAGCACTATAAGAAAAATGTTATTACCTTTGCTGTTCTTCGTCAGAATGCACTCCCAGGACTTCTACTTCATCACCCAATGTTGTTTTGGTTCAAAATAATCCATGGTTATGTTCAAATATATATATATATACACTTCTGTGAATATCTGAACCATTTGCATCCAAAAATAAACTGCTCACATTCAGGAGATAAACTTTGTAAGGACTGTGTGTTTTGTGTAAATAGTTTCTGAAAGAAGTGTGTCCAGCTCAAACGCTGATTGTTGCGTCATTGGTAACTGTCCGTTTTAAAGAGGGTTCTAAACGAGCGTTCTAAACAGGACATGGCGTCACCCGGGCCATTTCTAATGAATCAGATTACATGGAGAGGGGGGGACCTGATCCTATATCATAATGAATCAGATTACATGGAGAGGAGGGACCTGATCCTAGATCATAATGAATCAGATTACATGGAGAGGTGGGACCTGATCCTAGATTATAATGAATCAGATTACATGGAGAGGAGGACCTGATCCTAGACCATAATGAATCAGATTACATGGAGAGGGGGGGACCTGATCCTAGACCATAATGAATCAGATTACATGGAGAGGAGGGGACCTGATCCTATATCATAATGAATCAGATTACATGGAGAGGGGGGACCTGATCCTAGATTATAATGAATCAGATTACATGGAGAGGAGGACCTGATCCTAGATCATAATGAATCAGATTACATGGAGAGGGGGGGACCTGATCCTAGATCACATTGAATCAGATTACATGGAGAGGGGGGACCTGATCCTAGATCATAATGAATCAGATTACATGGAGAGGGGGACCTGATCCTATATCATAATGAATCAGATTACACGGAGAGGGAGGACCTGATCCTAGATCATAATGAATCAGATTACATGGAGAGGAGGGACCTGATCCTAGATCAGCAATCCAACTCTGGGACACTGCCTGTATGAAACCGAACACATAGTTGTAAAGTGTAGTTACAGCTGGTGTTTACTGCCATCTAGTGGAAGATACCAATAAAACACTTTATTTTCAGGGTGGGGAGGCGGATGATTGAAACCGAAAGTAAAGTTGTTCTTTTGTTCAGGATCCATTTTGAGACGACAGAGCAGAAAACACGACATGGAGATTATTGAAAAATAAAGTAAGTATTTCTGAACATTAATTTATTCTAATGGACAGAGTAAGAGACTGAATACCTGGAATGAGATATTACTAGTTAGTAGAACTGCTACTTGAGCTGAGTTGCTGACAGACAGCAGTTTTCAAAGTGGAAACTAATCAGTAGGTCTACATGTTATCAGTAAAACGTCTGGTAAAGATGGCGGAGGAGATTTTACATTATATGGTTTTATGTTTATCTCAGGGTTTCTCAATCCTTTTGTTCTTACCAGCACTTACACACCTGATTCAACTAATCATCAAATATTTTAAGACAGTTTAATATTTGAAACATACAAATTAACATTCTCAAATTAAAACCTTTTTGGGTTTGGTAGATCTGTTAACAATTATTATAGTCCTACAGTAACTCATATTTTGGAGATAAAAAAAAAACAACTAAACCTGGTTTCCAGTAAATTGTATGTAACTATTGTGACCTCAATGACAGCTCATTGAAAATAAGAATTTGTTCATAACTGACTTGCCTAGTTTAAATAAAGGTAACATCTAAATATTCTGCAAATGGAAATACACAATGGACAAAAAACATTTAATTTCTCCTCATCACATACTAGGAACAGTGGGTTAACTGCCTTGTTCAAGGGCAGAACAACAGATATGTACCTAGACTTGTCTCCCATATGAATCTTCTCTTTGTGCCAGACTGGGTTCAAACGTCTTCTGTTTCTTTTTTCTGTATATGTTATGTATGTATGTGTATATATACAGTGTGTATGTATGTATGTGTATATATACAGTGTGTATGTATGTATGTGTATATATACAGTGTGTATGTATGTGTGTATGTGTATATATACAGTGTGTATGTATGTATGTATGTATGTGTATATATACAGTGTGTATGTATGTGTGTATGTGTATATATACAGTGTGTATGTATGTATGTATGTATGTGTATATATACAGTGTGTATGTATGTATGTGTATATATACAGTGTGTATGTATGTATGTGTATATATACAGTGTGTATGTATGTATGTATGTGTATATATACAGTGTGTATGTATGTATGTGTATATATACAGTGTGTATATATGTATGTATGTATGTGTATATATACAGTGTGTATGTATGTGTGTATGTGTATATATACAGTGTGTATGTATGTATGTATGTATGTGTATATATACAGTGTGTATGTATGTATGTATGTATGTGTATATATACAGTGTGTATGTATGTATGTATGTATGTATGTATGTATGTATGTGTATATATACAGTGTGTATGTATGTATGTGTATATATACAGTGTGTATGTATGTATGTGTATATATACAGTGTGTATGTATGTATGTGTATATATACAGTGTGTATGTATGTATGTGTATATATACAGTGTGTATGTATGTATGTGTATATATACAGTGTGTATGTATGTATGTGTATATATACAGTATGTATGTATGTATGTATGTGTATATATACAGTGTGTATGTGTGTATGTGTATATATACAGTGTGTATGTATGTATGTGTATATATAGTGTGTATGTATGTATGTATGTATGTGTATATATACAGTGTGTATGTATGTGTGTATATTATTGTACTGCTCTAGGGATATAATTATTGTTTGCATCACCTTATTTACTATTATGTATTGATTTTTACCTTACGTTGTTTTCATTCTTCATGTGATGCTCAATGCAGAGAGCACTGAGGAGGAATTACCATTTAATTACCACAGTGAATTATTGTAATGTTTGTTTATGTGGCAATTAATCATCTGTCTGACTTTGTTGTTCACACAGGAGAGATACTTAACTATCGTGGATCCTATGGGGAGCCTCAACAACCTCGTGATGCTGAAAAGGCAGAGAAGAGTCTCTCCAGATCAGAACACCTCAATAAACACCTTCAGAGATCCACAGGGAAGAGAACTCACTGCTGCTCTGACTGTGGGAAGAGATTCACCTCATCAGGCATTAATATTCATCAGAGAACACACACAGGAGAGAAACTTTATAGCTGTGTTCAATGTGGGAAGAATTTTGGTCGATCTGGAGAGCTGACAGTGCACCAGAGAATACACACCGGAGAGAAACCTTTTAGCTGTGATCAATGTGGGAAGAGTTTTCGTCAATCTGGAGAGCTGACAGTGCACCAGAGAATACACACAGCAGAGAAATCTTACAGCTGTGTTCAATGTGGGAAGAGTTTTGGTCAATCTTGCCATCTGACTCAACACCAGAGAATACACACAAGAGAGAAATCGTATAGCTGTGATCAGTGTGGGAAGAGTTTTGGTCGATCTGAAAAGCTGACAGTGCACCAGAGAATACACACAGGAGAGAAATCTTATAGCTGTGATCAATGTGGGAAGAGTTTTGGTCAATCTGGAGAGCTGACAGTGCACCAGAGAACACACACAGGAGAGAAACCTTACAGCTGTGTTCAATGTGGGAAGAGTTTTGGTCGATCTTGCCATCTGACTCAACACCAGAGAATACACACAGAAGAGAAACCTTACAGCTGTGATCAATGTGGGAAGAGATATACTACATCTGGCTCTCTGACTCTACACCAGAGAACACACACAGGAGAGAAATTTTATAGCTGTGGTCAATGTGGGAAGAGTTTTGGTAGATCTGGCTCTCTGACACTACACAAGAGAACACACACAGGAGAGAAACCTTATAGCTGTGGTCAATGTGGTAAGAGTTTTACTACATCTAGCACTCTGACTCTACACCAGAGAACACACACAGGAGAAAAACCTTATAGCTGTGATCAATGTGGGAAGAGTTTTGCTGCATCGAGAACTCTGACTCTACACCAGAGAATACACACAGGAGAGAAACCTTATACCTGTGATCAATGTGGGAAGAGTTTTGGTCAATCTGGCCATCTGGTATCACACCAGAGAACACACACAGGAGAGAAACCTTATAGCTGTGATCAATGTGGGAAGAGATGTACTACATCTGGCTCTCTGACTCTACACAAGAGAACACACACAGGAGAGAAACCTTATAGCTGTAATGATAATTCTTTATGCAAGCAACTGACCATTTTTGGTACAATTATATTGACATTGTTGCCCTGCTTTAAGAATATCAGGGTTCATTCTCAGATGTGCCAACCCAAATGTACTAGAGCATGACATTGGGGACTGGGCCCCGATCCAACAACATGCCTATCGAGTGAACCCTGAAAAGAGAGAGAAGCTCTGCTGTGAGCTGGAAAGTTACTACGGATATTGCAGGAGTTTCCTCTTGAAATTAGACATGTCCGTGGTAAGGACAACTTGGTTGCTGATAGTCTCAAGGGTGGGCAGTTAAAAAGTTTTGTGTTTAGCCAGTGCTTTGTTATGGATCACAATTTATTTTGACTGCACGTTTTTCCGTATTGGAGATGAGTTTTGTTTGGGCTCGTTCCAAGGGGACGAGAGTTCTAGAAGCTATTAAGTTTTAGGAAGACGAGAGTTCTAGAAGCTAGTGAGTTCTAGGATTCTATAGAAAGAAAAAGGAGAAAAAAATTATACTATTGTATATTATTATTTAGAAATGTTTTTTTCTTGTTTTTAATTGTTGACAGCCAGTAGACACCATGTTTATTTGTAGAAGGTGAAGCTTTGTAGTTGATTATAACATGAAATGGAAGTTGTTTTCTGTTGGTGGTGACCAAACTTTTCCAACAAAAACATAGGATATATTTGTTGTCTTAAGGGGGAAGGTGTTACAGGCTTTGTTTTTCCATTTATGTTTTGAGGTTGGCCTTTAGCACGTCTAGCTCGTTAACACGTCTAGCTCGTTAACACGTCTAGCTCGTTAGCACGTAGGACACACTGATTGGTGTCACCTCGTTAGTCAGTATGTTTTACACCTGTGCTGGCTTGTCCATCTCGTTAGTGGGAAGGTGTTTCACCTGAGCTGGTCCAGGTTCTATTTAAGAGTGTCTGGCCCAGTGCTCCAGTTGTCTTGATACACGTGGAGAGTCAACACCTTTAGTTGTTCTACCTTTTTGGTTTGCTTCCTGTCTTTAAGTTTGGTGTGGGATTTTCTTTTGTTTTCCTCTTCTTGGGCAGATTTAGTGGGTCTCATGGTGGGTGTCTTTTAGGTCCCCGTTGTTGTTACTAGTCAACTTTCAGTGGACACCCCCATAGTGTCTTTCAGAGCCCCTCCTAAAAAACAAGCTTGTATTTTGGGTTGGATATCGCATCCAGTTAATATTTTAATCAATGGCATTTCCTTAGAATGCTCATTAGTCTTTCAGTTGTTATTCTTCTGTTTTTTATCCTCATATTTGTGTACTAAATATTTTGATGTCTGACGTGCTGTATAAATAAAGCTTGATTTGATTTGAACATATTGCAAAACAAATTAACCCAATGACTGACCAATCAACAGACTCTTGGTCCATCTTAGTATGAAAAACAGTATCAATCCCACTTTTCCAGCCTGCTGAAGGCGTGGTGGAGTGGTAAACACCACCCCCGGCTCTACCAGGGGCTTGAAAAGGTCTCCCACAGCTCTGATTATATCAAGTTCTGTGGCCTTGCCGTTCCATTTCTTGACTGCTCCTGCAACACAGAAACACATTTAGTCATATTATATAAAACACTCCAAGTAATGGATATGGAGCATCTGTAGCCTCAGTTATACCTGGCACCTTAATGTGACTTCTGTCATCCGATCACTCCAAGCTGCATTAGGTTCAGATCTACCAGGATGGGCCTTTGACAGTCTGGACGCAGTCAGGCCACTGAATATAAATAAGCAACGTAAAGAGGTGGGGTGAATGAGTGGGGAAAAGTACATTATATACCAATTACCTTCATAATAACAAAGAACAAATGCATGTGCCTGAGGGGAAATTAACTTTCCTTCTGACAAAATCGGTGAGAAATTACACCAATATCAGTAGACAACTTGCACTGCTGCTGAAAAACATCTCCACAGCATGACGTTGCCACCACCATGCTTCACCGTAGGGATGGTACCAATTTTCCTCCAGACGTGACACATGACATTCAGGCCAAAGAGTTCAATCTTGGTTTAATCAGACCAGAGAATCTTGTTTCTCATGGTCTGAGAGTCCTTTAGGTGCCTTTTGGCAAACTCCAAGTGGGCTGTCATGTGCCTTTTACTGAGGAGTAGCTTCTGTCTGGCCTCTACCATAAAGGCCTGATTGGTGGAGTACTGCAGTGATGATAATCCTTCTGGAAGGTTCTCCACAGATGAACTCTGGAGCTCTGTCAGAGTGACCATCGAGTTTTTGGTCACCTCCCTGACGAAGACCCTTCTCTCCTGATTGCTCAGTTTGGCCGGGCAGCCAGCTCTAGGAAGAGTCTTGGTGGTTCCAAACTTATTCCATTTAAGAATGATGGAGGCCACTGTGTTCTTGAGGACCTTCAATGCTGCAGACATTTTTTGGAACCCTTCCCCAGATCTGTGACTCGACACAATCCTGTCTCAGAGCTCTACGGACAATTCCTTTGACCTCATAGCTTGGTTTTAGCTCTGACATAAACTGTGGGACCTTATATAGACAGGTGTGTGCCTTTCCAAATCATGTCCAATCAATTGAATTTACCACAAGTGGACTCGAATCAAGTTGTAGGAACATCTCAAGGATGATCAATGGAAACAGGATGCACCTGAGCTCAATTTCGAGTCTCATAGCAAAGAGCACTTAAGTAAATACATTTGCAAAAATTTCTAAAAACCTGTTTTGGGTTTGTCTTTGTGGGGTATTGTGATGTCATTATGGGGTATTGTGATGTGGATTGATGAGGGCAAAAAATTATTCAATTTTAGAATAAGGCTGTAACGTAAGAAAATGTGGAAAACGTGAAGGTGTCTGAATACTTTGCAAATGCACTGTATATCGCTGGCAGAGTTTTCTACCATTGGCAAATTTGTACACAGTCATGTGGTACGTGGTATAGAAAAGTCCAATCTTAGGAGAGTACATGGGAGGCACTATACTGTGTGTCTGCAGGTGTCTATCTGGTCAAAACCACTGATACAGGTGCCCCTCCACCCTCTGGTGGGATGGATCATGTCTACAGAGAAACCTAGATTCAAACACTTAGATTTGTGTGTATTGGGTATATGTTGTGTAATTGTTAGATATTACTGCACTGTCGGAGCTAGAAACACAAGTATTTCGCGACACCCGCAATAACATCTGCTAAACACGTGTATGTGACCAATATAATGTGATTTTGATTTGAAATAAACGTCCTATTTATCAAAGGTGCTTTTGGCTGGGGTCGAGATGACTCCAAATGATTTGAATTTGTTAAAAGTCCATATTGATACAGAAACACTAAACCATGATTTACATTTAATAAGAACCAGTTGATTGACAAAGTCATGAAAAATTGGAAGAATTGATAAACCACATTTTGGCTGTGATAAAAGATATGCCTCTGGGGTCGAAATGATCCATGTCAGACGTTTGTTTTAAATTCATACTCATTAAAAACGAATCAATTAACCTGCTTCTTTTTGAACGACTTAATATAATATTAATATTTTATGAAATAAATGAAAAATAAACGTTTGGTTCCTCAACTGCGTTGCCCCCTCCAGTCAGCAGATGGCGATGTGCGTCTTTTAGGTTCAGGCGATGCTGCCAGTGTGACGTATAATCTAGTGGACGGGACGCTCCTTCAACAACAACAGCTAGTCAGACACCTCGGTAGCTTTCTAGCAAACATAGCTACAACATTCACGCTCTTTACACTGGTTTGGTGTATATTAGTCGCTGTGTATTAAACACACTTCTGTTGTATGTACTTGTTGGCCCATTTAATTATATATTTACGTTGTTTGTCAGCTAGCTGGTTTGCTAAGTTAGCTTAGAACTAGGCTAGTCGCTAATGCTAGCTAGCTAACATCCCCGACCATGAGTTCACTAAGCTACTCTCCTCCTGATAAAGAAGAAGAGGTCTGCTGGACGGAGAAAGAAGGTCTGGTGAAAGAGGAAGAGGAAGAGAAAGATGTTACAATACAAAAACAAGTAGAGGGTGAAGCTGTTACCGTGAAAGAAGAAGAGAAAGACGTTACAGTGAAAGAAGAGGAAGATGCGTTCAGAGTGAAAGAGGAGGAGGATGTTACTGTGAAAGAAGAGGAGGAAGATGCAGTTTTTGGAGTGGAGGATAAAGAGGGGGAGATTACTGTCACATTAGAGGAGGACGAAGAAGAGAAGACTGGAGAACTGATTAACACCAGTAAATACAGTGAGTACTATCTAATAAAACAGGGACATTGATCTGATTAACACCAGTAAATACAGTGAGTACTATCTAATAAAACAGGAACATTGATCTGATTAACACCAGTAAATACAGTGAGTACTATCTAATAAAACAGGGACATTGATCTGATTAACACCAGTTAATACAGTGAGTACTATCTAATAAAACAGGGACATTGATCTGATTAACACCAGTAAATACAGTGAGTACTATCTTATAAAACAGGGACACAAACTCTGCAGTTGTTGAACTAATGTGTGATTTTTAAAAGGGCATTCTACACTTGAATATGTTTTTGTACTGTATGAATTGTTCACTTTTCCTGTTGAAAAGTGATATAAATACAGTAAAGTATAAACACACTAAAGGGAAACTAATAAATATTTTGAGCAAAATAGTGTTTTTTTAACAACTGCAAACTAGAAGGAGTGAGTGATGTCATAGTAAGGCCTCCAAGGAGTTGGCTTGATGGGAAGTCGTGATGTCATCCAATAGGAGGCTGATCTTCATGTGAATATTCATTATTCTTTTTAAAATCCTTCCTGTTCTGTCAAGTTGGTTGTTGATCGTTGCAAGAAAGCCATTTTCTCGTCTTGCATTGACTTTCAAGACGATTTAAGTCCAAACTGTAACTAGGCCACTCAGGAACATTCAATGTCATCTTGGTAAGCTCCTCCAGTGTAGATTTGGCCTTGTGGTTTAGGTTATTGTCCTGTTAGGACAGTTTTTTGTATTCAGATCTCTGAAATGCTCTCTACCTACGTAACATTTAGTGTCTACTTGTATTACGCTGGGAAAATAGTTTTCATGGGCACAGAAATCCTAAATAATTTCAGAGTTTGCTAAATCCAATGGTTCTAACCGAGAGTCACCTTAACTTTATTGACAACACCCAAATGGATACTGTCATTAATGTGGTTCTTCAATAATTACACATAATACTTAATACTGTAGCTGTTTAGTTACAGTCACATATTCAACTATCATCAGCTGATCCAGGAAATCATTTCTCTGAATGACAGTCACATGACAAACATCAGGACATGCAACAACAACCAAAGTGCTTCTTCATTCATTACTCTGGTAAAGACAGTTATGCCGTGCTCCACGTTGGATCCAACATCCCTAACAAATTGATGTTTATAATGTGTTATTGTCTGCTTGATTTGCAGTAGGGTCTCGTTAGTCTGTTTGGACACAGAGATACTTAGCTCATAATGTGTAGAGAACTGTTCTTTGATGGACAGGCTATTGTTCAACACACAGAGATATTTTCCTTTATTCAGGACATTTAGAATGACAACCCATTACAGAGTAGCCTAGTGGGATTATTCACAAAATTATCTGGTGATCAGGTTATGAATTGTCATGACAAAGACATTTTAGTTTCCATGTTTCACCTGAAATATTTAATGATTTATAGTCCTAGGTCTATGTTATTGTTAGGTGAAGTTATGGGTCCTACAGTAGGTCTATGTTGTTGTTAGGTGAAGTTATGGGTTTTACAGTAGGTCTATGTTATTGTTAGGTGAAGTTATGGGTCCTACAGTAGGTCTATGTTATTGTTAGGTGACGTTATGGGCCAATTTGGGTACATTTATTTTACAAACGCTCACTGACAGACTGGTAGCAAAGCTAGTCAAGGAGCATTTTACTGGTTGAAGTGTTTTTTTAAAAAGTATAAAGCAGTTGATTTGCGACAACACATATTATATTAAGAATACATCCATAACTAGTGGTTTCCTCATTACCAGATATACTACATCCATAACTAGTGGTTTCCTCATTACCAGATATACTACATCCATAACTAGTGGTTTCCTCATTACCAGATATACTACATCCATAACTAGTGGTTTCCTCATTACCAGATATACTACATCCATAACTAGTGGTTTCCTCATTACCAGATATACTACATCCATAACTAGTGGTTTCCTCATTACCAGATATACTACATCCATAACTAGTGGTTTCCTCATTACCAGATATACTACATCCATAACTAGTGGTTTCCTCATTAGCAGGGAGGAGTTTCTATAACCAAATTGTGTGTGCTATAATTTGCATATAAATTCATAAAAAATCAACAATGTGATTTTCAGGATTTTTTTTCTCATTTTGTCTGTCATAGTTGAAGTGTACCTATGATGAAAATTACAGGCCTCTCTCATCTTTTTAAGTGGGAGAACTTGCACAATTGGTGGCTGACTAAATACTTTTTTGCCCCACTGTATATATATCCATACACGCATGCATACATATACACATATTTACATACACATACCTATATAGACATAGATACTTTTTTAAAGAATATACCTTTATTCTTATTCCCTGCAAACCCTACAACCGATCGCCCAATTGGAGTAAACTAAGAAACACTTCGGCTTTTACCTTCAATTTATTCATCTTATACACATTTTACAGACACAGTCTATTTTACAATAGTTATTTTTTGTTTGTTTTTAGTCCTTCCTCTATTTCTGATGTCCATCCAGTTTGATTTATATTTGTAACTGTGCTATATCACAAAGGTTCTGAACCTATATACATTTTACAGACCACCGTATGTTTTACATTGTTTATCTTGTTATTAGTCCCACCCTTCAGCTCCATTCAACCCCTCCCATCTATCCATCAACATCATCCATTTCGGATTTCTATTTGCCATATATTTTTCAACTGTGCTATGATGCTTCACAAAACAATTGAACCTTTCTATTCACATAGCTTCTACAGATTGTAAATTACAAATACATTTTTTTGCAAACATAATTGTTATATTATTGATTGATTGACTATGGCTTTTCAAATCACCCAGTACTGCTATCTGCAGCATTAGTTCTAGGCAAATGTTTTCAGCCATTCCTGGACCTGTGATCAAAAACGAGCTACATATGGACAATACTAAAATAAATGATCTAATGACTCTGCCTCCTCACAGCAGAATCTGCAGAGCTGGGAAGATTGTATCCCCCATATATATACAGTGCCTTGCGAAAGTATTCGGCCCCCTTGAACTTTGACCTTTTGCTACATTTCAGGCTTCAAACATAAAGATATAAAACTGTAATTTTTTGTGAAGAATCAACAACAAGTGGGACACAATTATGAAGTGGAACGAAATTTATTGGATATTTCAAACTTTTTTAACAAATAAAAAACTGAAAAATTGGCCGTGCAAAATTATTCAGCCCCCTTAAGTTAATACTTTGTAGCGCCACCTTTTGCTGCGATTACAGCAGTAAGTCGCTTAGGGTATGTCTCTATCAGTTTTGCACATCGAGAGACTGACATTTTTGCCCATTCCTCCTTGCAAAACAGCTCGAGCTCAGTGAGGTTGGATGGAGAGCGTTTGTGAACAGCAGTTTTCAGTTCTTTCCACAGATTCTCGATTGGATTCAGGTCTGGACTTTGACTTGGCCATTCTAACACCTGGATATGTTTATTTGTGAACCATTCCATTGTAGATTTTGCTTTATGTTTTGGATCATTGTCTTGTTGGAAGACAAATCTCCGTCCCAGTCTCAGGTCTTTTGCAGACTCCATCAGGTTTTCTTCCAGAATGGTCCTGTATTTGGCTCCATCCATCTTCCCATCAATTTTAACCATCTTCCCTGCCCCTGCTGAAGAAAAGCAGGCCCAAACCATGATGCTGCCACCACCATGTTTGACAGTGGGGGTGGTGTGTTCAGGGTGATGAGCTGTGTTGCTTTTACGCCAAACATAACGTTTTGCATTGTTGCCAAAAAGTTCAATTTTGGTTTTATCTGACCAGAGCACCTTCTTCCACATGTTTGGTGTGTCTCCCAGGTGGCTAGTGGCAAACTTTAAACGACACTTTTTATGGATATCTTTAAGAAATGGCTTTCTTCTTGCCACTCTTCCATAAAGGCCAGATTTGTGCAGTATACAACTGATTGGTGTCCTATGGACAGAGTCTCCCACCTCAGCTGTAGATCTCTGCAGTTCATCCAGAGTGATCATGGGCCTCTTGGCTGCATCTCTGATCAGTCTTCTCCTTGTATGAGCTGAAAGTTTAGAGGGACGGCCGGGTCTTCGTAGATTTGCAGTGGTCTGATACTCCTTCCATTTCAATATTATCGCTTGCACAGTGCTCCTTGGGATGTTTAAAGCTTGGGAAATCTTTTTGTATCCAAATCCGGCTTTAAACTTGTCCACAACAGTATCTCAGACCTGCCTGGTGTGTTCGTTGTTCTTCATGATGCTCTCTGCGCTTTAAACGGACCTCTGAGACTGTCACAGAGCAGGTGCATTTATACGGAGACTTGATTACACACAGGTGGATTCTATTTATCATCATTAGTCATTTAGGTCAACATTGGATCATTCAGAGATCCTCACTGAACTTCTGCAGAGAGTTTGCTGCACTGAAAGTAAAGGGGCTGAATAATTTTGCACGCCCAATTTTTCAGTTTTTTATTTGTTAAAAAAGTTTGAAATATCCAATAAATTTTGTTCCACTTCATGATTGTGTCCCACTTGTTGTTGATTCTTCACAAAAAATTACAGTTTTATATCTTTATGTTTGAAGCCTGAAATGTGGCAAAAGGTCGAAAAGTTCAAGGGGGCCGAATACTTTCGCAAGGCACTGTAACATTCTATTAGTTGCAAGAATTTTGTATAGTAATTTAAATTGAAAAATTCAAAGTTTTGAATCCGGCGTTGTTTTGCGTATCAATTCATAAACCATGTGCCATGGAATGGGCACATCGAAAATCTCTTCCAAACTATTTTGCAATTTATATGGCACAGCTATCAGTTTTTTGGTCCTTAACCTCTCTTGGGTAGGGGGCAGTATTTTCACGGCCGGATGAAAAACGTACCCAAATTAAACGGCCTACTACTCGGGCCCAGGAACTGGAATATAAATATTAGTAGATTTGGATAGAAAACACTCTGAAGTTTCTAAAACTGTTTGAATGATGTCTGTGAATATAACAGAACTCATATGGCAGGCAAAAACCTGAGAAGAATCTAACCAGGAAGTGAGAATTCTGGTGCTTGTAGTCCTTTCAAGTCATTGCCAATCAAACACACGGTGAGTTAGGGTTCATTTTGCACTTCCTATGGCTTCCACTAGATGTCAACAGTCTTTAGAAAGTTGTTTGAAGCGTCTACGATGAACAGAGACCGAATGAGAAGCCTGGGAAGTTTGTCACCCAGAGAATGACATCACTTCATTGGGGCGCGTTCACGAGAGAGGATGTTCCGTTCCAAAACCTTTTTCAAGACACAGGAACCGTCCGGTAATATGTTTGACATGTTTGAACAAACGTAAATACATTTTTTTTTAAACTTTCATCGTCACATTTTCGCCGTGCTTCCGACATTTTGAGTAGCTGAACTGAACGCGCGAACAACAAGGAGCTATTTGCACATAAATTATGGATTTTATCGAACAAAACAACATTTGTTGAGTACCTGGGATTCCTGGAAGTGCCTTCTGATGAAGATCATCAAAGGTAAGTGAATATTTCTAATACTATTTATTAATTTAGTTGACTCCAACATGGCGGCTATCTGTATCGCCTAGTGTATTTTTCTGAGCACAGTACTCAGATTATTGCAAAGTGTTATTTCCCAGTAAAGTTATTTTGAAATCTGGCAATGCGGTTGCATTCAGGAGATGTTTATCTATAATTCTTTGAATAACAGTTTAATATTTTATCAAGGTTTTTGAATAGTATATCTGTAAATCGTAGTGCTGATTCACCGGCAGTTTTGGAGGCAAAATATTTTCTGAACGTCACGCGCCAATGTAAAATGCTGTTTTTATATATAAATATGAACTTTATCGAACAAAACAATGCATGCATTGTATAACATAATGTCCTAGGAGTGTCATCTGATGAAGATCATCAAAGGTTAGTGCTGCATTTAGCTGTGTTTTGGGTATTTGTGATGCATGCTAGTTGCTTAGAAAATGGCTGTGTGGTTATTGTGTCGATGTACTCTCCTAATATAATCTAATGTTTTGCTTTCGCTGTAAAGTCTTTTGGAAATCGGACAACGTGGTTTGATTTCCCGAGAGAGGTTAAATGAAATTGGTATATGCTTTTATTTATCACACTTTTCTTTAACCATTTATGTTCTTTAATACAGGGCCGACATACAAGTTCCTTACTTTTTTCCTCTTCTACTTGCCTCTTCCATTTTTGTGGTTATGCTGCAATTAATTCGTTGTAATTTTGGGGAGAGCAGACATTTCCATATGTCTGTGTTAGCTGCACGTGTGACATCACTCCACCAGTCCTATTTATAATATCATTCACTAAAATTATACATTTTTTTAAAATGTCTTCGAAAAATACAGTTTTTTAAAATAAATTATTGTATTTGAATTTAACCACAATATTTGTTGTATTATGTGTTTCAGGTGGATTAAACTGAAATTGCAACCAACTTTCTAAGGCTTGTTTAAAAAAATAAAGATATTTTGGAGATTATTTCCTTTTCAAACAACCGAAAGTGGGCAGGTGTAATCTGAATAAAGGGAATAAGGCCCTTCTTGAACATAGGATGAGACATTTGTACCAATTTACTAGAAAACCAGTTTGGATTTAAATATAACTTTGGTATGACTGATGCCTTTAGTGAGGTCTAATGCTTCAATATTTAATCATTTCTGCCCTCCGAATGCATATTCGTTATATAAATAGGCCCTATTAATTTTATCTGGCTTGCCATTCCAAATAAAATGGAATCTTTTTTGTTCATATAATTTAAAAAGCAGGTCACTAGGTGTAGGCAAAACCATAAGCAAATGGGTAAACTGTGATATGATTAAAGAGTTAATCAGGGTGATTTTTTCACAAATAGACAGGTATTTTCCTTTCCATGGTAGCAAGATCTTATCTGTTTTTGCTAACTTTCTATAAAAATTTATTGGAGTGACTACATGGTAATGTAAAATTTGCATTTTTTTGTGATCCAATACGTAGTATCATATCACTTATCATAATTTGGTTTTAATCCAGAGAGGATAGCAAAAGTATCTAGATCCTCTATGAAGCCGTAGAGAGACTCTAATTGTGGTTTTAAAAGAACATGAATCATTGGCGTACAATGACACCTTGGTTTTTAAGCCACGGATTTCTAATCCCTTAATATTATTGTTTGATCTAATCTTAACAGCTAACATTTCAATGGCAATAATAAATAAATATGCCGATAGTGGACAACCTTGTTTTACTCCTCTAGATAGTTTAAAACTTTCTGAGATGTAGCCATTATTTACTACTTTACACCTAGGGTTACTATACATAACTTTAACCCATTTTATAAGAGATTCTCCAAAATTGAAATATTCTAGGCATTTATATATAAACTCCAGTCGTACTTTATCCATAGCCTTTTCAAAAACAGCTATGAAAACCAGGCCTGGTGTCCCTGATATTTCTTGACTGTCTTAATTTTCAAATTAAAGACGTCAATTGTTGTACAACTTCATGGGTATGATCTGGACATCACCTTTTACCTCAAATAAACAGTGGATTTCTGCTGTTGTGGGCCTTTAACCATCTGTCTGACTTTGTTGTTCACACAGGAGAGAGACGTGACTATCGTGGATCCTCTGTGGAGCCTCAACAACATCATGATGCTGACGAGGCAGAGAAGAGTCTCTCCAGATCAGAACTCCTCAAGAAACACCAGCAGAGACCCACAGGGAAGAAATCTCACTGCTGCTCTGACTGTGGGAAAAGATTCAACTCTTCATCAAACCTTAAAATACATCAAAGAATTCACACAGGAGAGAAATCATACGGCTGTGATCAATGTGGGAAGAGTTTTACTACATCTAGCAATCTAACTATGCACCAGAGAACACACACAGGAGAGAAATCCTTTAGCTGTGATCAATGTGGGAAGAGTTTTACTACATCTAGCTATCTAACTATACACCAGAGAACACACACAGGAGAGAATCCTTACGGCTGTGATCACTGTGGGAAGAGATTTATTCTGCTACAAACCCTGAAATCACACCAGAGAATACACTCTGGAGAGAAACCTTTTGGCTGTGATCAATGTGGGACGAGTTTTTCTCAGCTAAGCACCCTGATAGGACACCAGCGGGTACACATAGGAGAGAAACCTTTTAGCTGTGATCAATGTGGGAAGGGTTTTACTACATCTAGTTGTCTAACTATACACCAGAGAATACACACAGGAGAGAAACCTTATGGCTGTGATCAATGTGGGAAGAGTTTTACTCAGCTAAGCAACCTGATAGTACACCAGCGGACACACACAGGAGAGAAACCTTATAGCTGTGATCACTGTGGGAAGAGTTTTACTACATCTAGCTGTCTAACTATACACCAGAGAACACACACAGGAGAGAAACCTTATGGCTGTGATCACTGTGGGAAGAGTTTTATTGGGCTACAAACCCTGAAATCACACCAGAGAATACACACTGGAGAGAAACCTTTTAGCTGTGATCAATGTGAGAAGAGTTTTACTACATCTAGCTGTCTAACTAAACACCAGAGAACACACACAGGAGAGAAATGTTATGGCTGTAATCAATGTGGAAAGAAATACTCTGATAAAAGATCTCTGATCAAACATCAGAAAATACATGGAGTTGTTTCATGATATCAATGATATAATGTCACAATGTAGAATGTTTTAACATTGTAGTAGGAGTATTTTAATGATGTCACAATGTAGAATGTTTTAACATTGTAGAAGGAGTATTTTAATGATGTCACAATGTAGAATGTTTTAACATTGTAGTAGGAGTATTTTAATGATGTCACAATGTAGAACCCTAAACGTTTGTCCCCTGTTCTATTGATTTCAACATGATATGGATATTATCCTCAGGGGGAAAATCCAGGCTCTGAAATGGAAGAGTTACTATTTATGAGATTTAATAAAAAGTGACAAAAAAAATGTATTACACTTACCACGTTGGTGACCCACTGGAATCAAAATGCAACACTTCAAAATGTTTAGGTTTTCAGTATATCCCAAACTGTTTCTAAATATTGGTTATTGATTTGGACACGTTACAACGGTAACTGTTTAGACATTGCGCTATTCCCATTTAGCAAAATGTAATTCAAAAGACGTTGAAAATAAGACTATGCCAGATGTCCAATATATGTTCGGTTGTAGTTGAAAGTGAAAGTTGAAAAGATGTCTTTTCTGGTCGTTTTTTCAATGACTTGAAAATAACTTAATGTCAACGTACTTGCAGCCTATACACATGGACACAGTATAATAAATTGGTCTATAATCAATTTTATTAACAATCCTACATCACTCCAGTATTTATTTACAACATTCAAGTGCTAATTGTCTTTATTCCACTACTGAAGAAGCATGACTCAAATCACCTCATATTTATAAAAAATAAAATAAAAAAGTAAAAAATATATTTTTATGAAATATATGTATTCACTACTGTAAGTCGCTCTGGATAAGAGCGTCTGCTAAATGACTAAAATGTAAAATGTAAAAAATTTCAAACATTCAGCCTGACAAAATCAGATTTTTTTTTATTATTTCATGCCTCACCATTAGGTTCATTATTGTCAATATGTATTAACAAAGGGGTGTACATTTGGTTTGATATTTCATATTTACAATTCATGTAATACTTATTCATGCAACCAACTGACCATTTTTTGGGTACAACTATATTGACATTGTTATCCTGCTTTTAGAATATCAGGGTTCATTCTCAGATGTGCCAAACCAAATGTACTAGCGCATGACATTGGGGACTGGGCCCCGATCCAACAACATGCCTATCTAGTGAACCCTGTGAAGAGAGAGAAGCTCTGACATGTCCGTGGTAAGCACTTCTTGGTTTGTCTCAAGGGTGGGCAGTCAAAAAGATTTGTGTTTTGCGTTTAACCAGTGTGTTACCATGGATCGCAATTTATTTTGACACGTTTTTCCGTGTTGGAGATGAGTTTTATCTCTTATTCTTTTCTGTATGTTTTTGAAACTGCACTGTTGGTTAGGGGCTCGTAAGTCAGCATTTCACTGTTAGGTCTACAGGTCTACACCTGTTGTATTCGGCACACGTGACTAATACAATTTGATTTGAGTTTATTTTTGGGTTCTTTCCAAGGGGACGAGAGTTCTAGAAGCTAGTGGGTTTTAGGAAGACGAGAGTTCTAGAAGCTTGTGAGTTTTAGGAAGATGAGAGTTCCAGAAGCTAGTGAGTTTTTGGAAAGATGAGAGTTCTAGTAGCTAGTGGGGGAAAATATTTTTTTCTTGATGACAGCCAGTAGACACCATGTTTATATTGGTGAAGGTGAAGCATTGTAGTTGATTATAATGAGAAATGGAAGTTGTTTTCTGTTGGTGGTGAGCAAACTTGTCCATCAAAAATATAGGATATATTTGTTGTCTTAAGGGGGAAGGTGTTACAGGCTTTGGTTTTTCCATTTATGATTTGAGGTTTGGATTTTAGCACGTCTAGCTCGTTAGCACGTCTAGCTCGTTAGCACTGATTGGTGTCACCTCGTTAGTCAGTATGTGTTACACCTGTGCTGGCTTGTCCATCTCGTTAGTGGGAAGGTGTTTTACCTGAGCTGGTCCAGGTTCTATTTAAGAGTGTCTGGCCCAGTCCTCCAGTTGTCTTGATACATGTGGAGAGTCAACACCTTTAGTTGCTCCACCTTTTTGGTTTACTTCCTGTCTTTGAGTTTGGTGTGGGTTTTTCCTTTTGTTTCTCATGGTGGGTGTCTTTTAGGTCCCAGTTGTTGTTACTAGTCAACTTTCAGTGGACACTGTGAGCAAAACTGCAAGATTATGTTATAATACTTTTATTGCATCAAATGGTTGTTTTATGCAACAGAATAGAGGGTTCTTGGAACTATTGTGTCTGTGTGTTCTACTGAGGATGGGCCTCTGGGAGAAAACACTGACAGGAGATTTACAATGACTTTTGGGTGATTTAAACCTAAAGAGACTGCATTCCAGAGCATGAGTTAATGTTTCTGTTCTATATGGTACCAGGGAGAGATGACCCCAGGGCCAGACCCTGGTCTCTACACAGAGTACTGTTTTTACAGCAGATACACTCTGCTGAGAATTATAAGTGTCTTTCATACAAATCTTAACCTTGTGACCCGTTCTATACATCTGTTGTTTGTCATGTAGGTTGAAAGGGGTGTATCTTGGCTGTAAAATACCTTTGTACTTTTGTCTCGTGGCTCTCAACGAATCATCTGGGGGTGATTTCTCTCTCAACGAATCATCTGGGGGTGATTCATCTCTCAATGAATCATCTGGGGGTGATTCGTCGACCAGCCATCATTATCGTAGGGCACTCAATTGATTGACTTTATTTGTGTGTTGTATTGACCTGCTCCCTTATAAGTGAATAAATATTTAGTTTAAGAATAACTCTGACTTGTGTGATAAGTTTGTCTCATTTGATATTAAAGAAATTAACCACCACATTTGGCGATGGGGATGTGAATCTTGACTTGGTGACCGCTCCCGGTGACCTGGGTAAATGGTGCACCAGGGATCCCTCTAACTTGGGATCTCAGGGAGACCACACTGCGGGAACGGAGCAAATGGACCCACCTTTGATCTGAGAGGCAGTGAGCCGAGTGGATACCACATCTCGAACGTAGTTTAAAAAGGAAGAGGTGAGCGAAAGACGCAAAGTGGAGTTTTTAGAAAATCCTTGTAGGCTCTGAGTGTGTATTCCTGTGTGGAGGTGTAAACAGGGCCCAGTCAGTAGAATCTGAGGCTGAGTCAGCTATCTGTGCAAACTGGATGAAAACTAGAATCTGTGTTTACTAGTTAAGACCATTTCTGATATAGTATAAGATAGTAAGGTGCACCTGTAATTGTTTTAAACCTGTAATTGTTTTAAACCTGGACCCCATTTTAGAAGTATTGAAAGATGTAAATGTATTTGATTCATTATCCTAGGAACTAACTATGAGATACAAATTAGAAAATATTCCTGCAGGTTAAAATATTGTTGAAAAACAACTAATTGATTAGGTATGTTTATGAATAGCATTGTGTGACTGTGATATGAGAGTTGTGTGACTGTGTCTCAATCTGATGTTTGGATAGTAACAGAGATCTGTGGTTCCTCACAGAGATCTATAGTTCCTCATAGAGATCTATAGTTCCTCATAGAGATCTATAGTTCCTCCTAGAGATCTATAGTTCCTCCTAGAGATCTATAGTTCCTCCTAGAGATCTATAGTTCCTCACAGAGATCTATAGTTCCTCCTAGAGATCTATAGGTCCTCACAGAGATCTATAGTTCCTCACATAGATCTATAGTTCCTCCTAGAGATAGATCTATAGTTCCTCATAGCGATAGATCTATAGTTCCTCATAGAGATAGATCTATAGTTCCTCATAGAGATAGATCTATAGTTCCTCATAGAGATAGATCTATAGTTCCTCATAGAGATAGATCTATAGTTCCTCATAGAGATAGATCTATAGTTCCTCATAGAGATCTATAGTTCCTCACAGAGATCTATAGTTCCTCACAGAGATCTATAGTTCCTCCTAGAGATCTATAGTTCCTCCTAGAGATCTGTAGTTCCTCTCAGAGATCTATAGTTCCTCCTGGAGATCTATAGTTCCTCCTAGAGATCTGTTGTTCCTCTCAGAGATCTGGACTGCCAAAATAGCAGGATGATGTCCTCACCCCTGCCTCGCCTCTCTACCTCTGCTAGTCCTTATTCTCTTGTTGTCTATATCCATTCCATGGACTTTATTCATTTCTGAGAAGATAATTTGCACACATTTGTATGCTAATAGATTTCAGTTTGTTTTGACTGCTATGTAGGTTAAATGTACACTTCAAATGCAGCTGTCCTACAACATATCTGTACCTTCTTCTTGATCCCAATTGCATTGTGTCCATGTTCTGTCCTATAAGAATTTCAAAGGAAGAGAAAATGTGTCAAAGAATAGTCTTACAAGCATTAAAAGATATGTATAAAATAAATATTGAAATATAAATATTGAAAGATAAATGGCATCAACATACAATGTAATGCAAAATAGAAGAACATATTGGAGAAAGCACTAGCCAATACAGTACTGCCATACAGTAACAGTACTGCCATACAGGCATAATATCACATTTCAAGATATCTTTGTACACAAAGTGTTCAATATTTTATCAGGCTGACTTGAAAGATTATACGCAACATTTTGCTGCGTGGCAATACTGTGTTTGGATTCTGAAGGGCATTTATACAAAAGAGGTAGTCTAGACACTGTATTAATACCATTATGCATTTGAATCCCATCTACAGCTACCATCTAAGATATTAATTTCCCTCCACAAGGGGGCGGACATGTAACGTTTCCAAAATGGGATAGTATTGTACATGTAATGTTTCCTAAATGGGAGAGTATTGTACATGTAACATTTCCAAAATGGGATAGCATTGTACATGTAATGTTTCCAAAATGGGATAGTATTGTACATGTAACGTTTCCAAAATGGGATAGTATTGTACATGTAACATTTCCAAAATGGGATAGTATTGTACATGTAATGTTTCCAAAATGGGATAGTATTGTACATGTAACATTTCCAAAATGGGACAGTATTGTACATGTAACGTTTCCAAAATGGGAGAGTATTGTACATGTAACATTTCCAAAATGGGACAGTATTGTACATGTAACGTTTCCTAAATGGGATAGTATTGTACATGTAACGTTTCCAAAATGGGAAGTATTGTACATGTAACGTCTCCAAAATGGGGTAGTATTGTACATGTAACGTTTCCAAAATGGGATAGTATTGTCCATGTAACGTTTCCTAAATGGGATAGTATTGTCCATGTAACGTTTCCTAAATGGGATAGTATTGTACATGTAACGTTTCCAAAATGGGATAGTATTGTACATGTAACGTTTCCTAAATGGGATAGTATTGTACATGTAACGTTTCCAAAATGGGATAGTATTGTACATGTAACGTTTCCTAAATGGGATAGTATTGTACATGTAACGTTTCCAAAATGGGATAGTATTGTACATGTAACGTCTCCAAAATGGGATAGTATTGTCCATGTAACGTTATGCCCCCTTGTGAGTTAATAGTATTGCATGCTGTAGCAGGCTATATAAAGAGGAAGACCTCCATTAACGATTCAGTTCGTTGTAACATCTTGTCTGGACAGGTCACCGTCCTTAGTTAGTTAGTTAGTTAGTTAGTTAGTTAACGAAGCTAACGTTAGCTAGTTCATTATCACAAAAGTGAGAACTGCTCTAGATTGGAAACTTACGTTAATGAGTGTAAAGCCATATTGGCTTTATGGAAACGATATACAATATATGGGAAAGAATATAGTTGAGGAAATAATCCAAACCTAGTTGTGCCTAGTTAGGACATAACGTTAACTAGCTAGCTAACGGTACTGTACTGTAGCTCATACAACGCCAACGGTCAAAACCGGCTGTCTAATTTTTACGTTAATTAACTATAGTAACGTTATGGAAGATATTCACAGAAAACCATCATTGTCTTCGTAATTCATTATTAGTATGTTATATTATTACAATAAATTATTTCGAGACATATTCAGAGCCAAACATCAACCCAACTTAACCTTTTTAACTGTTGTCGCATCCAAACTTGTCACCATCGTTTTCAGTTGTAATTGCGAAGTTCCCAGAAGAAGTCCAGCTACACCGGAGGTTCCTCGATGAACCCACCTTCTAACAAGTTCTTTGAAGAACCTTTTGGGGCTGTTTTTCATTGACCAACAACCCTACGGTTCTTAGGGGATCTGAGAACAACTCCAGTTGAACCCTTCATTTTTAGAGTGTAGTCGGCTCTATTTACTCTCAGATTCAAACATGATGATTAGCATCAATGATCAGGTCAGCTGCTGCTGCTCCAATACAGTATGAGGTGAGACGGTGAACTGATGTTGAACCGGGCAGTCAGCTGCTGCTGCTCCAATACAGTATGAGGTGAGACGGTGAACTGATGTTGAACCGGGCAGTCAGCTGCTGCTGCTCCAATACAGTATGAGGTGAGACGGTGAACGGGGCAGTCAGCTGCTGCTGCTCCAATACAGTATGAGGTGAGACGGTGAACTGATGTTGAACCGGGCAGTCAGCTGCTGCTCCAATACAGTATGAGGTGAGACGGTGAACAGATGTTGAACCGGGCAGTCAGCTGCTGCTGCTCCAATACAGTATGAGGTGAGACGTTGAACTGATGTTGAACCGGGCGGTCAGCTGCTGCTGCTCCAATACAGTATGAGGTGAGACGGTGAACGGGGCAGTCAGCTGCTGCTGCTCCAATACAGTATGAGGTGAGACGGTGAACTGATGTTGAACCGGGCAGTCAGCTGCTGCTGCTCCAATACAGTATGAGGTGGCCCTAAGGGGCCCCTGTGTTGAGGATCAGCGTGGCGGATGTGTTGCTACCTACCCTTAAAATACATGAGCTGGCGCACACCCAGAGAAATAGTTTGTGTGGAGGTGCTGACTAACGGCGAATAAACTATAAACTATCAAAATAAAGAAAGTCGCACACTCCATGTTTAAACTCCCAGTAATCTATTGGGTATTTACCAACGTTTCGGCATCACTGTGCCTTCCTCAGGGTGATGTCATGAATACTGGAACCAGGTTATGTAGACAAACAGTGCAGTTAGTGTAACCAATGACAATAGTGAGGGGTGTGTCATAATGATTAAGTTAATTAAAATTAATTAGTGAAACTGTTAAATAGTATATGACATTAAATATTTTACTGTATTGTTATCATAGAAACATCATGGAATATTGTACATCATATTAAATATATTACTCTATTGTTATCATATAGAAACATCATGGAATATTGTACATCATATTAAATATATTAATCTATTGTTATCATATAGAAACATCATGGAATATTGTACATCATATTAAATATATTACTCTATTGTTATCATATAGAAACATCATGGAATATTGTACATCATATTAAATATATTACTGTATTGTTATCATATAGAAACATCATGGAATATTGTACATCATATTAAATATATTACTCTATTGTTATCATATAGAAACATCATGGAATATTGTACATCATATTAAATATATTACTGTATTGTTATCATATAGAAACATCATGGAATATTGTACATCATATTAGCATCAACATACATTATTGTTTCATTCAATTTCACATAATAAGGATATTTCATATTTTCAAGTTCAGAAGTCAGAACCCATCACCTGCTATGTAAAAGAGACTGAAGAATGCACAATGGTCAATGCTATCTGGGATCCTTGGGACATCCCTACCCTAAACCCTAACCTTAACCCCCTACCTTAACCATTTTAAATGCCAACTTCAACGGGCTAGGGACGTCCCAAGGATGTTTCTCTACCTGAAAATACATTATCTAAGTGATTGATAGTTGGTATTCAGCAGTCATAAAGCCTTATTTACTTTAATGAACTACTAAAATAGTGTTTTTGTCAGACAGCATAGACAGCAGCTCTACACTTTATTGACAGACTGATCCATTCATCCTTCCATCCCTCCTCAGCCTTCCTCTCCTCTGAAGACCCAGTGAGGGTGGAGCTCAGTCAGAGAGCTGTTGAGGGACTGGTTAGGAAGAACACTTCTACAGCCAGAAAGGTGAGAGGTCACACATGGTTTAGATGGTAAATATTTATGTCCCCTTAGTGGTTCATCACGTCAGCAAAAGGGAATATGTTCCATCCTCCATGTTTATTTACATTAATGCAAATTGTCCACTGATATTGGTGTAATTTCTCACCCCTTTTAGCTGTATGAAAGTTAATTTCCCCTCACACACACACATTTGTTCTTTGATATTATGAAGGTAATTTGTGTCAAATGTACTTTTCCCCACTCATTCACCCCATCTCTTTACATTGCTGATGCATATTCGTGACCAGACTCAAATTCCGAACACAATGCCCATCCTGGCAGATCTAAACCTAATGCAGCACATTGTGACTTTTGTGCATCCAGACCTAATGCAACTTAGAGTGATCAGATAACAGAAGTCACATTTAGGTGCCTGGTGTAACTGAGGCCATAGATGCTCCATACCCATTACTTTGAGTGTTTTATTTAACATGATTAAATGTGTTTATTTCTGTGTTGCAGGGGCAGTCAAGAAATGGAACAGCAAGGCCACAGAACATGACATAATCAGAGCTGTGGGAGACCACCTCAAGCCCTGGAAGAGCCGGGGGTGGTGTTTACCACTCCACCACGCCTTCAGCAGGCTGGAAAAGTGATAGTTTTTCATACTAAGATGGACCAAGAAATGTGTTGCTTTTGCACATATTTGTAAATTGTTTTGGCAAGAGTCTTCTTTGGTCAGTCATTGGGTTCATTTGTTTTACATTATGTTCAAATTAAATCAAGATTTATTTATAAAGCACATTTCAGACATGGATGCAACGCAATGGCTTCACAGGAAAAAACAATGAAAATAAACAGAAATATTTAGTACACAACAAACATAAGAGGATAAAAAACAGAAGACTAACAACTGAAAGACTAATGAGCATTCTAAGGAAATTATTAAAATATTAACAATTGGATGCAACATCCAACCCAAAATATAAGCTTGTTTTACTACATTGTTTGTTGTTACGTTCCCCAGAAAGAAAAATCTAAATTGCTCAAACAGAAGAGGAACTAACAACAACCACAACTAAACAGGTGGGGTTTTAGGAGGGGTTCTGATAGACACTATGGGGGTGTCCACTGAAAGTTGACTAGTAACAACAACTGGGACCTAAAAGACACCCACCATGAGACCCACTAAATCTGCTCAAGAAGAGGCAAACAAAATAAGAACCCACACCAAACTTAAAGACAGGAAGCAAACCACTGTGGAGCTTCTCTCTATTTTCAGGGTTTACTAGATAGGCATGTTGTTGGATCAGGGCCCAGTCCCCAATGTCATGCTCTAGTACATTTGGTTTGGCACATCTGAGAATGAACCCTGATATTCTAAAAGCAGGGCAACAATGTCAGTTTGTGATATATTGAAAACCTAAACATAAAATGTGCTATGTACACAAACATCTGCCACAACAATCATATTACTTGGATATTTTTAAACAAGCACCTTATAAACTGCACAAGCACCAGAAACGCTGTTGTTTTGACAAGTAGCAATAAATCACTGATATCGATTATGGGGGAAATCAGGTTGTATGTGCTGTTGAAACTAACACAACTAAAAAAAACACATTGAAATGGGAGATATATTTTTCCTCACTGATTAGAGGACAACCTGCAGAAGACAGTCAGCTACATTTTGGAGTGATGCATTTAAATTTAGGGGTCGCTAAACAAAGGAACGCAACACTTATTTGTCATCACTCATCGATATCACGTTGAAATCAATTGTACCGAGAGGAGGGAGATGAGGTTGCACGTCCTGTTAAACTAACAGCTCAAAAACCACATGGAATCTGGGAATAATGTGTACATCACTGGTTAGAGGAACCTTTGTAGAAAACAGATCGCTACATTTTGAAGTGTTGCATTTTGATTCAAGTGGGTTGCCAACGTGGTAAGTGTAACACAACTCTTTTTTTGTTAGTCACTTTCTGTTAAATCACATAAATAGTAACTCTTCCATTTCAGAGCCTGGATTTTCCCCCTGAGGCTAATATCCATATCATGCTGAAATCAATAGAACAGGGGACAAACGTTTAGGGTTCTACATTGTGACATCATTAAAATACTCCTACTACAATGTTAAACATTCTACATTGTGACATCATTAAAATACTCCTTCTACAATGTTAAAACACTCTACATTGTGACATCCTTAAATACTCCTTCTACAATGTTAAAACATTTGACATGAATTCATTGATTGAGGTATTTTATCAGATTATCTCTGGTCACACTGATCACAGCTGAGGTTTCTCCTGTATGTGTTATATGGTGTGTAGTCCGCTTGCTAGACGTAGTAAAACTCTTCCCACATTGAGCACAGCTATAAGATTTCTCTCCTGTGTGTGTTTTCTCTGGTGTGATATCAGGCTGGTTGACTGAGTAAAACTCTTCCCACATTGATTACAGCTAAAAGGCTTCTCTCCTGTGTGTTTTCTCTGGTGTTTAGTCAGACAGCTAGACTCAGTAAAGCTCTTCCCACATTGAACACACCTACATAGTTTCTCTCCTGTGTGTGTTCTCCGGTGTTTAGTCAGACTGTTAGATGTAACAAAACTCTTCGCACATTCATCACAGCTATAAGATGTCTCTCCTGTGTGTGTTCTCCGGTGTTTAGTCAGACTGTTAGATGTAACAAAACTCTTCGCACATTCATCACAGCTATAAGATGTCTCTCCTGTGTGTGTTCTCCGGTGTTTAGTCAGACTGTTAGATAAAACAAAACTCTTCCCACATTCATCACAGCTATAAGGTTTCTCTCCTGTGTGTGTTCTCTGGTGTTTAGTCAGACAGCTAGACTCAGTAAAGCTCTTCCCACATTGAGCACAGCTAAACTGTTTCTCTCCTGTGTGTGTTCTCCGGTGTTTAGTCAGACTGTTAGATGTAACAAAACTCTTCCCACATTCATCACAGCTATAAGGTTTCTCTCCTGTGTGTGTTCTCTGGTGTGATATCAGGCCGGTTGACCTAGTAAAACTCTTCCCACATTGAGCACAGTTAAAAGGTTTCTCTCCTGTGTGTGTTCTCTGGTGTGATATCAGGCTGGGTGATTGAGTAAAACTCCTCCCACATTGAGTACAGCTATAAGGTTTCTCTCCTGTGTGTATTCTCTGGTGAAGAGTCAGATTACGCGATGTTGTAAAACTATTGCCACATTCATCACAGCTATAAGGTTTCTCTCCTGTGTGTGTTCTCTGGTGAAGCCTCAGATTGCTCGAAGTAGTAAAACTCTTCCCACATTGACCACAGCTATAAGGTTTCTCTCCTGTGTGTGTTCTCTGGTGTGATATCAGGCTGTTTGAATGACTAAAGCTCTTCCCACATTGTGTACAGCTATACGGTTTCTCTCCTGTGTGTGTTCTTTGGTGTACAATAAGATGGTTAGATGTATCAAAACTCTTCCCACATTGACCACAGCTATAAGGTTTCTCTCCTGTGTGGATTCTCTGATGAATTTTCATGCCTGATGAGGTGGTGAATCTTTTCCCACAGTCAGAGCAGCAGTGAGGTTTCTTCCCTGTGGATCTCTGCTGGTGTTTCTTGAGGTGTGCTAATGTGGAGAGACTCTTCTCTGCCTTGTCAGCATCATGAGGTTGTTGAGGCTCCCCAGAGGACCCACGGTAGGTCCGTCTCACTCCTGTGTGAACAACAAAGTCAGACAGATGGTTAAAAGCCCACAACAGCGGAAATCCACTGTAAAAAAGTGATGCCAACAGCGTAGCCATGATGTTGTACAACAATTGACGTCTGTAATGAATGTAATGATTATTTGACATTTGTCTTAAAATGAGCAAGAACAGTCATATTTTGTCTTGTTTTCACATTAGTAGTAACATCTAAGACGATAAATGAGTTACTCATGTTGTTGAAACTCTAAGCAGTGTGCCAGACGACCTTTGGTCTCCAATATAGGCCCCTTTCTGTGTTTAATAAAATTGCGTCACGAGGGCGATGCACATGCAATTTGGTTGTAGAAACTCCTCCTTGCTAATGAGGAAACCGATAGTTATGGATGTAGTATATCTGCCAGGAGCAAAAATGGTGAGCAAAGATTTTAGTTTTTCACCATGTATTCTGAATGTGAATATGGGAAACCTCAGGGGAGTAACTTCCATTTACAGGTAGCTTATGAGTACATTTCACACTACTTTAGATTATAATTGTAAGGCTCGTTTGAATGTCCTGCTTAAGATAATGTTAGTGTCATCATTGCAAATCAAACGCTTTGTACTTAAAAAACACTTCAACCAGTAAAATGCTCTTTGGCTTTTCCATCAGCCTGACAATGAGGGTTTGCACACTGTTTGCCAAATTGGCCCATAACTTCACCTAACAACAAATATACCTATGTAATGAACGAAGAAGCACTTTGGTTGTTGTTGCATGACATACATAGTGTACTCTAGGACCCATAACAATAACATAGACCTACTGTAGGACCCATAACAATAACATAGACCTACTGTAGGACCCATAACTTCACCTAACAATAACATAGAACTACTGTAGGACCCATAACTTCACCTAACAACATTGACCTACTGTAGGACCCATAACAATAACATAGACCTACTGTAGGACCCATAACTTCACCTAACAACAACAACATAGACCTACTGTAGATCCCATAACTTCACCTAACAACATAGACCTACTGTAGGACCCATAACTTCACATAACAACAACATAGACCTACTATAGTACCCATAACTTCACCTAACAATAACATAGCCCTACTGTAGGACCCATAACTTCACCTAACAACAACAACATAGACCTACTGTAGGACCCATAACTTCACCTAACAATAACATAGCCCTACTGTAGGACCCATAACTTCACCTAACAATAACATAGCCCTACTGTAGGACCCATAACTTCACCTAACAATAACATAGACCTACTGTAGGACCCATAACTTCACCTAACAACATTGACCTACTGTAGGACCCATAACAATAACATAGACCTACTGTAGGACCCATAACTTCACCTAACAACAACATAGACCTACTGTAGGACCCATAACTTCACCTAGCAACAACATAGACCTACTGTAGATCCCATAACAACAACATAGACCTACTGTAGGACCCATAACTTCACCTAACAATAACATAGCCCTACTATAGGACCCATAACTTCACCTAACAACAAATAAAGGAAAATAGCTCTGTGTGTTGTACAACAGCCTGTCCATCAAGGAACACACTGAACTCTGTCTGAGAAGCAGTTGGTAAACCAGGCGAGTCAGTCATTTGAGAAACCAAGGCTGTTGAGTCTGCTGATAAGAATACGGTGATTGACAGAGTCGAAAGCCTTGGCCAGGTTGATGAAGACGGCTGCACAGTACTATCTTTTATCGATGGCGGTTATGATATCGTTTAGTACCTTGAGCGTGGCTGAGGTGCACCCGTGATCAGCTCGGAAACCGGATTGCACAGGGGAGAAGGTACGGTGGGATTCAAAATGGTCAGTGATTTGTTTGTTAACTTGGCTTTCGAAGACTTTCGAAAGGCAGGACAGGATGGATATAGGTCTGTAACAGTTTGGGTCTGGAGTGTCACCCCCTTTGAAGAGGGGGATGACCGCGGAAGCTTTCCAATCTTTAGGAATCTCGGACAATACGAAAGAGAGGTTGAACAGACTAGTAATAGGGGTTGCCACAATGGCGGCGGATAACTTTAGAAAGAGAGTGTCCAGATTGTTTAGCCCAGCTGATTTGTACGGGTCCAGGTTTTGCAACTCTTTCAGAACATCAGCTATCTGGATTTGGGTGAAGGAGAAGCTGGGGAGGCTTGGGCAAGTAGCTATGGGGGGTGGGGAGCTGTTGGCCGGGGTTGGGGTAGTCAGGAGAAAAGCATGGCCAGCTGTAGAGAAATGCTTATTGAAATTCTCGATTATCGTGGATTTATCGGTGGTGACAGTGTTTCCTATCCTCAGTGCAGTGGGCAGCTGGGAGGAGGTGCTCTTATTCTCCATGGACTTTACAGTGTCCCAAAACCTTTTGGAGTTAGAGCTACAGGATGCAAATTTCTGTTTGAAAAAGCTAGCTTTTGCTTTCCTAACTGACTGTGTGTATTGGTTCCAGACTTCTCTGAAAAGTTGCATATCGCGGGGACTATTCGATGTTAGTGCAGTACGCCACAGGATGTTTTTGAGCTGGTCGGGGGCAGTCAGGTCTGGAGTGAACCAAGGTCTATATCTGTTTTTAGTTCTACATTTTTTGAAAGGGGCATGCTTATATAAGGTGGTGAGGAAATTACTTTTAAACAACAACCAGGCATCCCAGTTTAGGTCACCTAACAGAACAAACTCTGAAGATAGATGGGGGGAAATCAATTCACATATGGTGTCCAGGGCATAGCTGGGAGCTGAGGGGGGGGGGGGTCTGTAACAGGCGAGATTCATTTTTAAAATTAGAAGCTCGAAATGTTTGGGCTTAGACCTGGAAAGTATGATAGAACTTTAATCTCTGCAGTAGATTGCTCCTCCTGATTCAGACACATCAAGGACATCAAGGTTGGCGGAGTGTGCTGAAGCAGTGAGTCAAACAAACTTAGGTAGGAGGCTTCTGATGTTAACATGCATGAATCTAAGGCTTTTACGGTTACAGAAGTCAACAAATGAGAGCGCCTGGGGACACACAGGGCCTGGGATAACCTCTACATCACCAGAGGAGTAGGATGAGGGTACGGCTAAAGGCTTTCAGAACTGGTCGGCTCCCTCCGGTCAGGTTATGCTGACGACTGGCTCCCTCCAGTCAGGTTATGTTGACGACTGGCTCCCTCCGGTCAGGTATGTTGACGACTGGCTCCCTCCAGTCAGGTTATGTTGACGACTGGCTCCCTCCGGTCAGGTATGTTGACGACTGGCTCCCTCCGGTCAGGTTATGCTGACGACTGGCTCCCTCCAGTCAGGTTATGTTGATGGCTGGCTCCCTCTAGTCATTTGAGTGTCTTAATTATTTAATCAAACAGCGTGCTTAAAGCATCAGACAAGTTCAGTACATATAGTTGATTTTATTAAAACACATGGGGCGATTGGTAGAAAGAACAGATGACTCTTGGTTGACCAAGATGTATTTTAGTTGGGGACAGCACTAGAACATGATTTTGGGGCTCCCGAGTGGCGCAGCGGTCTAAGACACTGCATCTCAGTGCTTGAGGCGTCACTAAAGACACCCTGGTTCAAATCCAGGCTGTATCACATTGGGAGTCCCATAGGGCGGCACACAATTGGCCCAGCATTGTCCGGGGTAGGCAGTCATTGTAAATAAACTGACTTGCCTAGTTAAATAAAGGGTACATTTACATAAATAAAAAAATAGTGTTTTATGACAAACCATTTTTTCCAAATCCGTCGAGGCACCAACTTTGAAAAGGGTTTAAAACAAAGGTTTCAAACCAATTCATGAATGCAATATACTATATATATATATATATATTAGAATATATAATATTTATATCATATACTATATAGCCTCAATCTGTTTAAAACAATAATTTTGACCTCATGGATGAATTCTAGAATATACTATATAGTCTAGAAACCTGGTTAAACTATCATTATGACATCATGGATGAATTCTAGAATATACTATATATCCTAGTAACCTGGTTAAACTATCATTATGACATCATGGATGAATTCTAGAATATACTATATAGCCTAGAAACCTGGTTAAACTATCATTATGACATCATGGATGAATTCTAGAATATACTATATAGCCTAGTAACCTGGTTAAACTATCATTATGACATCATGGATGAATTCTAGAATATACTATATAGCCTAGAAACCTGGTTAAACAATCATTATGACATCATGGATGAATTCTAGAATATACTATTTATCCTAGAAACCTGGTTAAACTATCATTATGACATCATGGATGAATTCTAGAATATACTATATAGCCTAGTAACCTGGTTAAACTATCATTATGACATCATGGATGAATTCTAGAATCTACTATATAGCCTAGTATCCTGGTTAAACTATCATTATGACATCATGGATGAATTCTAGAATATACTATATAGCCTAGTAACCTGGTTAAACTATCATTATGACATCATGGATTAATTCTAGAATATACTATATAGCCTAGTAACCTGGTTAAACTATCATTATGACATCATGGAGGAATTCTAGAATATACTATATAGCCTAGAAACCTGATTAAACAATCATTATGACATCATGGATGAATTCTAGAATATACTATTTATCCTAGAAACCTGGTTAAACTATCATTATGACATCATGGATTAATTCTAGAATATACTATATAGCCTAGTAACCTGGTTAAACTATCATTATGACATCATGGAGGAATTCTAGAATATACTATATAGCCTAGAAACCTGGTTAAACAATCATTATGACATCATGGATGAATTCTAGAATATACTATTTATCCTAGAAACCTGGTTAAACTATCATTATGACATCATGGATGAATTCTAGAATATACTATATAGCCTAGAAACCTGGTTAAACTATCATTATGACATCATGGATGAATTCTAGAATATACTATATAGCCTAGAAACCTGGTTAAACTATCATTATGACATCATGGGTGAATTCTAGAATATACTATATAGCCTAGAAACCTGGTTAAACAATCATTATGACATCATGGATGAATTCTAGAATATACTATTTATCCTAGAAACCTGGTTAAACTATCATTATGACATCATGGATGAATTCTAGAATATACTATATAGCCTAGTAACCTGGTTAAACTATCATTATGACATCATGGATTAATTCTAGAATATACTATATAGCCTAGTAACCTGGTTAAACTATCATTATGACATCATGGATGAATTCTAGAATATACTATTTATCCTAGAAACCTGGTTAAACTATCATTATGACATCATGGATGAATTCTAGAATATACTATATAGACTAGAAACCTGGTTAAACTATCATTATGACATCATGGATGAATTCTAGAATATACTATATAGCCTAGAAACCTGGTTAAACTATCATTATGACATCATGGATGAATTCTAGAATATACTATATAGCCTAGAAACCTGGTTAAACCATCATTATGACATCATGGATTAATTCCAGAATATACTATATAGCCTAGAAACCTGGTTAAACTATCATTATGACATCATGGATGAATTCTAGAATATACTATATATCCTAGAAACCTGGTTAAACAATCATTATGACATCATGGATGAATTCTAGAATATACTATATATCCTAGAAACCTGGTTAAACTATCATTATGACATCATGGATGGCCAGTCTTTGTATTTATAGTGTAGTCCATTCAGGGGGTAGTCCTGAGCTGAACTCAATCCTGGGTCCAGCGACTGTCAAGCCAACACCTTATAACTGTTACACCAAGATGTCTGAACTTCTTGAAGAGGTCGCTAGGTGTTGGGTTACGGTTGCTACAATAGCTTTCTCTATGAATTTGAGAGTGGTTACACTTCTCCTTCCCCCATCCCTCAGCTGTTTACCAAACCAAGTCTCTGGGCAGCCATTTTGTTGCTGTTTAAAAAACCCACACAACCCAGCAATCTGCAGTTCAAACAATAACAAATCTGTCATTCCACCACTGTTTTGGTTATAAGATGATTATGGGGTTGGAGAAATGTAACTACAGACAAACAAACAGACCTACGGATGCAAGGACTGATCATCCATGATATCAACATTATAGTTTTAACCATGTTGAGGCTATACAGTGTTGATTTACATTGTTTCTAGACATTGGAGTAAAAAAAGCTTATTTGTGGTTCTGATGGGGTACAACAGTTGAACTAAGCTCATGAGACATGTGTTATATTCTTCAAGAATCAATGGCTAAAAATAAATAATTAAAAAGTCACAATATGGATGTAGCTATTGCATATTTCCCCTTTAACACCACACATCAGTTGAACAACTGCAGAGTTTGTGCCTCTGTATTTAAGACAGTACTTACTAGTGTTAATCAGGGCCCGTTCATCGTTAGAACCATTGGATGCCTTAAGATGCGTTTGGGAAACCGGGCCCAGATATCCAGTTTCTTCCTCTTCTTCCTTCTTCGATGTAACAGTCATCTCCCCCTCCTCCTCTTTCACTCCAAAAACTGCATCCTCCTCTTCTTTTACTGTAACATCCTCCTCCTCTTTCACTCTGAACGCGTCTTCCTCTTCTTTCACTGTAACATCTTTCTCTTCTTCTTTCACTGTAACAGCCTCACCCTCTACTTGTTTTTGTATTGAAACAGCCTCCTCTTTGACGAGAGCTTCTTTCTCTGTCCAGCAGACCTCTTCTTTAGCAGGAGAGTAGCTAAGTGAACTCATGGTCGGAGATGTTAGCTAGCTAGGCTAATGCTAATTTATCCAGCCCGCTAGCTGAATAATAACAACAACACCGTAAATATGAAATTAAATCTGATAACTAACTAGACGACAGTAGTGGGTTTAAAACACAGTGGCTAATATACACTAAAGCATCTAAAGAGCTTTATTGTTCGGCTATTTTGTCTAGCAAGCTACCGTGGTGTCCGACTAACTGTTGCTGCTGTTGAAAGAAGCGTTCCGTCCACTACATTATACATCACACCAACAGCATTACATTAAATTCCCAGACCGCCATCTGCTGACTGGAGTGGGTAACGCAGTTGAGTAAAATTATTATTTTATTGTCAGACAAAAAGTTAAAGTGTAGGAAGCATGAGTTTTTACTCAGCAGTGTAACAACACAGTGTGGTTAAAGACCTAGTAAGCTAGTTGTAGTCACGATATGGTTACCTATAAGTACAAACAGTTATGTTTTTGCTTTATTACAAATGTATTAACTTAATTCGGGAAATCTTCTAAACTACCCACAATGCACTATTTCCCAACGTCATATGTATTATCAACTCTATGCTACCGAGTTTGTATGCCAGTGTAACGGTGTAATGAAGTTACATTTAAAAAATGTATTTAACCTTTACTTAACCAGGCAAGCCAGCGAAGGACAAATTCTTATTTACAATGACGGCCAAACCCTAACCCAGACGATGCTGGGCTACTGTGCGTTGCCCTATGGGACTCCCAATCCGGCCTGTTATGATATAGCCTAGTTTTGAACCAGGGTCTGTAGTGACACCTCTAGCACTGAGATGCAGTACCTTAAATCGCTGTTCGTGTGTTTACATTACAGTCAGTGAAAAAGGATGTGATTCTGGGTAACCCAATGTGATTCTGGGTAACCCACAGGAGATTTTTGGAGAAATTGGAAATTGAGTGGTCCTGGGATAGAAATGTATAAAGCTGACATTACATCATAAAATCCATCTTTTACAGCATAAATTAGCAATTTATGTTTTAGTAACTACTGTTGTTGGTTTGGCCTCTCTTTATATGTTATTTGCCGAATCTCAGTTTTCCATGTGGGTTTTATGCAGAAGTTCCCTCTTTCAAGTTGGTAGCAAACTGGAAAATGCATCATCTTTAGGAGTGCTATTTATATCCTGATCATTCATCCACACTGCATCTTCTACAGGAGTGCTATTTATATCCTGATCATTCATCCACACTGCATCTTCTATAGGAGTGCTATTTATATCCTGATCATTCATCCACACTGCATCTTCTATAGGAGTGCTATTTATATCCTGATCATTCATCCACACTGCATCTTCTATAGGAGTGCTATTTATATCCTGATCATTCATCCACACTGCATCTTCTATAGGAGTGCTATTTATATCCTGATCATTCATCCTCACTGCATCTTCTATAGGAGTGCTATTTATATCCTGATCATTCATCCACACTGCATCTTCTATAGGAGTGCTATTTATATCCTGATCATTCATCCCCACTGCATCTTCTATAGGAGTGCTATTTATATCCTGATCATTCATCCACACTGCATCTTCTATAGGAGTGCTATTTATATCCTGATCATTCATCCACACTGCATCTTCTTTAGGAGTGCTATTTATATCCTGTCACTACTGATCATTCATCCACACTGCATCTTCTATAGGAGTGCTATTTATATCCTGATCACTCATCCACACTGCATCTTCTATGGGAGTGCTATTTATATCCTGATCATTCATCCTCACTGCATCTTCTATAGGAGTGCTATTTATATCCTGATCATTCATCCACACTGCATCTTCTATAGGAGTGCTATTTATATCCTGATCATTCATCCACACTGCATCTTCTATAGGAGTGCTATTTATATCCTGATCATTCATCCACACTGCATCTTCTATAGGAGTGCTATTTATATCCTGATCATTCATCCTCACTGCATCTTCTATAGGAGTGTTATTTATATCCTGATCATACATCCTCACTGCATCTTCTATAGGAGTGCTATTTATATCCTGATCATTCATCCACACTGCATCTTCTTTAGGAGTGCTATTCATATCCTGATCATTCATCCACACTGCATCTTCTATAGGAGTGCTATTTATATCCTGATCGTTCATCCACACTGCATCTTCTATAGGAGTGCTATTTATATCCTGATCATTCATCCACACTGCATCTTCTATAGGAGTGCTATTTATATCCTGATCATTCATCCTCACTGCATCTTCTATAGGAGTGCTATTTATATCCTGATCATTCATCCTCACTGCATCTTCTATAGGAGTGCTATTTATATCCTGATCATTCATCCACACTGCATCTTCTATAGGAGTGCTATTTATATCCTGATCATTCATCCACACTGCATCTTCTATAGGAGTGCTATTTATATCCTGATCATTCATCCTCACTGCATCTTCTATAGGAGTGCTATTTATATCCTGATCATTCATCCACACTGCATCTTCTATAAGAGTGCTATTTATATCCTGATCATTCATCCACACTGCATCTTCTATAGGAGTGCTATTTATATCCTGATCATTCATCCACACTGCATCTTCTATAGGAGTGCTATTTATATCCTGATCATTCATCCACACTGCATCTTCTATAGGAGTGCTATTTATATCCTGATCATTCATCCACACTGCATCTTCTATAGGAGTGCTATTTATATCCTGATCATTCATCCACACTGCATCTTCTATAGGAGTGCTATTTATATCCTGATCATTCATCCACACTGCATCTTCTATAGGAGTGCTATTTATATCCTGATCATTCATCCACACTGCATCTTCTATAGGAGTGCTATTTATATCCTGATCATTCATCCACACTGCATCTTCTATAGGAGTGCTATTTATATCCTGATCATTCATCCTCACTGCATCTTCTATAGGAGTGTTATTTATATCCTGATCATACATCCTCACTGCATCTTCTATAGGAGTGCTATTTATATCCTGATCATTCATCCACACTGCATCTTCTTTAGGAGTGCTATTCATATCCTGATCATTCATCCACACTGCATCTTCTATAGGAGTGCTATTTATATCCTGATCATTCATCCTCACTGCATCTTCTATAGGAGTGCTATTTATATCCTGATCATTCATCCTCACTGCATCTTCTATAGGAGTGCTATTTATATCCTGATCATTCATCCACACTGCATCTTCTATAGGAGTGCTATTTATATCCTGATCATTCATCCACACTGCATCTTCTATAGGAGTGCTATTTATATCCTGATCATTCATCCTCACTGCATCTTCTATAGGAGTGCTATTTATATCCTGATCATTCATCCACACTGCATCTTCTATAAGAGTGCTATTTATATCCTGATCATTCATCCACACTGCATCTTCTATAGGAGTGCTATTTATATCCTGATCATTCATCCACACTGCATCTTCTATAGGAGTGCTATTTATATCCTGATCATTCATCCACACTGCATCTTCTATAGGAGTGCTATTTATATCCTGATCATTCATCCACACTGCATCTTCTTTAGGAGTGCTATTTATATACTGATCATTCATCCAAACTGCATCTTCTTTAGGAGTGCTATTTATATCCTGATCATTCATTCACACTGCATCTTCTATAGGAGTGCTATTTATATCCTGATCATTCATCCTCACTGCATCTTCTATAGGAGTGCTATTTATATCCTGATCATTCATCCACACTGCATCTTCTATAGGAGTGCTATTTATATCCTGATCATTCATCCACACTGCATCTTCTATAGGAGTGCTATTTATATCCTGATCATTCATCCTCACTGCATCTTCTTTAGGAGTGCTATTTATATCCTGATCATTCATCCACACTGCATCTTCTTTAGGAGTGATATTTATATCCTGATCATTCATCCATACTGAATCTTCAATAGGAGTGCTATTTATATCCTGATCATTCATCCACACTGCATCTTCTTTAGGAGTGCTATTTATATCCTGATCATTCATCCACACTGCATCTTCTATAGGAGTGCTATTTATATCCTGATCATTCATCCACACTGCATCTTCTTTAGGAGTGATATTTATATCCTGATCATTCATCCACACTGCATCTTCTTTAGGAGTGCTATTTATATCCTGATCATTCATCCACACTGCATCTTCTATAGGAGTGCTATTTATATCCTGATCATTCATCCACACTGCATCTTCTATAGGAGTGCTATTTATATCCTGATCATTCATCCACACTGCATCTTCTATAGGAGTGCTATTTATATCCTGATCATTCATCCACACTGCATCTTCTATAGGAGTGCTATTTATATCCTGATCATTCATCCACACTGCATCTTCTATAGGAGTGCTATTTATATCCTGATCATTCATCCACACTGCATCTTCTATAGGAGTGCTATTTATATCCTGATCATTCATCCACACTGCATCTTCTATAGGAGTGCTATTTATATCCTGATCATTCATCCACACTGCATCTTCTATTGGAGTGCTATTTATATCCTGATCATTCATCCACACTGCATCTTCTATAGGAGTGCTATTTATATCCTGATCATTCATCCTCACTGCATCTTCTATAGGAGTGTTATTTATATCCTGATCATACATCCTCACTGCATCTTCTATAGGAGTGCTATTTATATCCTGATCATTCATCCACACTGCATCTTCTTTAGGAGTGCTATTCATATCCTGATCATTCATCCACACTGCATCTTCTATAGGAGTGCTATTTATATCCTGATCGTTCATCCACACTGCATCTTCTATAGGAGTGCTATTTATATCCTGATCATTCATCCACACTGCATCTTCTATAGGAGTGCTATTTATATCCTGATCATTCATCCTCACTGCATCTTCTATAGGAGTGCTATTTATATCCTGATCATTCATCCTCACTGCATCTTCTATAGGAGTGCTATTTATATCCTGATCATTCATCCACACTGCATCTTCTATAGGAGTGCTATTTATATCCTGATCATTCATCCACACTGCATCTTCTATAGGAGTGCTATTTATATCCTGATCATTCATCCACACTGCATCTTCTATAGGAGTGCTATTTATATCCTGATCATTCATCCTCACTGCATCTTCTATAGGAGTGCTATTTATATCCTGATCATTCATCCACACTGCATCTTCTATAAGAGTGCTATTTATATCCTGATCATTCATCCACACTGCATCTTCTATAGGAGTGCTATTTATATCCTGATCATTCATCCACACTGCATCTTCTATAGGAGTGCTATTTATATCCTGATCATTCATCCACACTGCATCTTCTATAGGAGTGCTATTTATATCCTGATCATTCATCCACACTGCATCTTCTTTAGGAGTGCTATTTATATACTGATCATTCATCCAAACTGCATCTTCTTTAGGAGTGCTATTTATATCCTGATCATTCATTCACACTGCATCTTCTATAGGAGTGCTATTTATATCCTGATCATTCATCCTCACTGCATCTTCTATAGGAGTGCTATTTATATCCTGATCATTCATCCACACTGCATCTTCTATAGGAGTGCTATTTATATCCTGATCATTCATCCACACTGCATCTTCTATAGGAGTGCTATTTATATCCTGATCATTCATCCACACTGCATCTTCTTTAGGAGTGCTATTTATATCCTGATCATTCATCCTCACTGCATCTTCTATAGGAGTGCTATTTATATCCTGATCATTCATCCTCACTGCATCTTCTTTAGGAGTGCTATTTATATCCTGATCATTCATCCACACTGCATCTTCTATAGGAGTGCTATTTATATCCTGATCATTCATCCACACTGCATCTTCTTTAGGAGTGATATTTATATCCTGATCATTCATCCACACTGCATCTTCTTTAGGAGTGCTATTTATATCCTGATCATTCATCCACACTGCATCTTCTATAGGAGTGCTATTTATATCCTGATCATTCATCCACACTGCATCTTCTATAGGAGTGCTATTTATATCCTGATCATTCATCCACACTGCATCTTCTATAGGAGTGCTATTTATATCCTGATCATTCATCCACACTGCATCTTCTGTAGGAGTGCTATTTATATCCTGATCATTCATCCACACTGCATCTTCTATAGGAGTGCTATTTATATCCTGATCATTCATCCACACTGCATCTTCTATAGGAGTGCTATTTATATCCTGATCATTCATCCACACTGCATCTTCTATAGGAGTGCTATTTATATCCTGATCATTCATCCACACTGCATCTTCTATAGGAGTGCTATTTATATCCTGATCATTCATCCACACTGCATCTTCTATAGGAGTGCTATTTATATCCTGATCATTCATCCTCACTGCATCTTCTTTAGGAGTGATATTTATATCCTGATCATTCATCCATACTGAATCTTCTATAGGAGTGCTATTTATATCCTGATCATTCATCCACACTGCATCTTCTTTAGGAGTGCTATTTATATCCTGATCATTCATCCACACTGCATCTTCTATAGGAGTGCTATTTATATCCTGATCATTCATCCTCACTGCATCTTCTATAGGAGTGCTATTTATATCCTGATCATTCATCCACACTGCATCTTCTATAGGAGTGCTATTTATATCCTGATCATTCATCCACACTGCATCTTCTATAGGAGTGCTATTTATATCCTGATCATTCATCCACACTGCATCTTCTATAGGAGTGCTATTTATATCCTGATCATTCATCCTCACTGCATCTTCTTTAGGAGTGATATTTATATCCTGATCATTCATCCATACTGAATCTTCTATAGGAGTGCTATTTATATCCTGATCATTCATCCACACTGCATCTTCTTTAGGAGTGCTATTTATATCCTGATCATTCATCCACACTGCATCTTCTATAGGAGTGCTATTTATATCCTGATCATTCATCCTCACTGCATCTTCTATAGGAGTGCTATTTATATCCTGATCATTCATCCACACTGCATCTTCTATAGGAGTGCTATTTATATCCTGATCATTCATCCACACTGCATCTTCTATAGGAGTGCTATTTATATCCTGATCATTCATCCACACTGCATCTTCTTTAGGAGTGCTATTTATATCCTGATCATTCATCCACACTGCATCTTCTATAGGAGTGCTATTTATATCCTGATCATTCATCCACACTGCATCTTCTATAGGAGTGCTATTTATATCCTGATCATTCATCCTCACTGCATCTTCTATAGGAGTGCTATTTATATCCTGAACATTCATCCACACTGCATCTTCTATAGGAGTGCTATTTATATCCTGATCATTCATCCACACTGCATCTTCTATAGGAGTGCTATTTATATCCTGATCATTCATCCACACTGCATCTTCTATAGGAGTGCTATTTATATCCTGATCATTCATCCACACTGCATCTTCTATAGGAGTGCTATTTATATCCTGATCATTCATCCCCACTGCATCTTCTATAGGAGTGCTATTTATATCCTGATCATTCATCCACACTGCATCTTCTATAGGAGTGCTATTTATATCCTGATCATTCATCCACACTGCATCTTCTATAGGAGTGCTATTTATATCCTGATCATTCATCCACACTGCATCTTCTATAGGAGTGCTATTTATATCCTGAACATTCATCCACACTGCATCTTCTATAGGAGTGCTATTTATATCCTGATCATTCATCCACACTGCATTTTCTACAGGAGTGCTATTTATATCCTGATCATTCATCCACACTGCATCTTCTTTAGGAGTGCTATTCATATCCTGATCATTCATCCACACTGCATCTTCTATAGGAGTGCTATTTATATCCTGATCGTTCATCCACACTGCATCTTCTATAGGAGTGCTATTTATATCCTGATCATTCATCCACACTGCATCTTCTATAGGAGTGCTATTTATATCCTGATCATTCATCCTCACTGCATCTTCTATAGGAGTGCTATTTATATCCTGATCATTCATCCTCACTGCATCTTCTATAGGAGTGCTATTTATATCCTGATCATTCATCCACACTGCATCTTCTATAGGAGTGCTATTTATATCCTGATCATTCATCCACACTGCATCTTCTATAGGAGTGCTATTTATATCCTGATCATTCATCCTCACTGCATCTTCTATAGGAGTGCTATTTATATCCTGATCATTCATCCACACTGCATCTTCTATAGGAGTGCTATTTATATCCTGATCATTCATCCACACTGCATCTTCTATAGGAGTGCTATTTATATCCTGATCATTCATCCACACTGCATCTTCTATAGGAGTGCTATTTATATCCTGATCATTCATCCACACTGCATCTTCTATAGGAGTGCTATTTATATCCTGATCATTCATCCACACTGCATCTTCTTTAGGAGTGCTATTTATATACTGATCATTCATCCAAACTGCCTCTTCTTTAGGAGTGCTATTTATATCCTGATCATTCATCCACACTGCATCTTCTATAGGAGTGCTATTTATATCCTGATCATTCATCCTCACTGCATCTTCTATAGGAGTGCTATTTATATCCTGATCATTCATCCACACTGCATCTTCTATAGGAGTGCTATTTATATCCTGATCATTCATCCACACTGCATCTTCTATAGGAGTGCTATTTATATCCTGATCATTCATCCTCACTGCATCTTCTTTAGGAGTGCTATTTATATCCTGATCATTCATCCACACTGCATCTTCTTTAGGAGTGATATTTATATCCTGATCATTCATCCATACTGAATCTTCAATAGGAGTGCTATTTATATCCTGATCATTCATCCACACTGCATCTTCTTTAGGAGTGCTATTTATATCCTGATCATTCATCCACACTGCATCTTCTATAGGAGTGCTATTTATATCCTGATCATTCATCCACACTGCATCTTCTTTAGGAGTGATATTTATATCCTGATCATTCATCCACACTGCATTTTCTTTAGGAGTGCTATTTATATCCTGATCATTCATCCACACTGCATCTTCTATAGGAGTGCTATTTATATCCTGATCATTCATCCACACTGCATCTTCTATAGGAGTGCTATTTATATCCTGATCATTCATCCACACTGCATCTTCTATAGGAGTGCTATTTATATCCTGATCATTCATCCTCACTGCATCTTCTTTAGGAGTGATATTTATATCCTGATCATTCATCCATACTGAATCTTCTATAGGAGTGCTATTTATATCCTGATCATTCATCCACACTGCATCTTCTTTAGGAGTGCTATTTATATCCTGATCATTCATCCACACTGCATCTTCTATAGGAGTGCTATTTATATCCTGATCATTCATCCTCACTGCATCTTCTATAGGAGTGCTATTTATATCCTGATCATTCATCCACACTGCATCTTCTATAGGAGTGCTATTTATATCCTGATCATTCATCCACACTGCATCTTCTTTAGGAGTGCTATTTATATCCTGATCATTCATCCACACTGCATCTTCTATAGGAGTGCTATTTATATCCTGATCATTCATCCACACTGCATCTTCTATAGGAGTGCTATTTATATCCTGATCATTCATCCTCACTGCATCTTCTATAGGAGTGCTATTTATATCCTGAACATTCATCCACACTGCATCTTCTTTAGGAGTGACATTTATATCCTGATCATTCATCCATACTGAATCTTCAATAGGAGTGCTATTTATATCCTGATCATTCATCCACACTGCATCTTCTTTAGGAGTGCTATTTATATCCTGATCATTCATCCACACTGCATCTTCTATAGGAGTGCTATTTATATCCTGATCATTCATCCACACTGCATCTTCTTTAGGAGTGATATTTATATCCTGATCATTCATCCACACTGCATCTTCTTTAGGAGTGCTATTTATATCCTGATCATTCATCCACACTGCATCTTCTATAGGAGTGCTATTTATATCCTGATCATTCATCCACACTGCATCTTCTATAGGAGTGCTATTTATATCCTGATCATTCATCCACACTGCATCTTCTATAGGAGTGCTATTTATATCCTGATCATTCATCCTCACTGCATCTTCTTTAGGAGTGATATTTATATCCTGATCATTCATCCATACTGAATCTTCTATAGGAGTGCTATTTATATCCTGATCATTCATCCACACTGCATCTTCTTTAGGAGTGCTATTTATACCCTGATCATTCATCCACACTGCATCTTCTATAGGAGTGCTATTTATATCCTGATCATTCATCCTCACTGCATCTTCTATTGGAGTGCTATTTATATCCTGATCATTCATCCACACTGCATCTTCTATAGGAGTGCTATTTATATCCTGATCATTCATCCACACTGCATCTTCTTTAGGAGTGGTTTTTATATCCTGATCATTCATCCACACTGCATCTTCTATAGGAGTGCTATTTATATCCTGATCATTCATCCACACTGCATCTTCTATAGGAGTGCTATTTATATCCTGATCATTCATCCTCACTGCATCTTCTATAGGAGTGCTATTTATATCCTGAACATTCATCCACACTGCATCTTCTATAGGAGTGCTATTTATATCCTGATCATTCATCCACACTGCATCTTCTATAGGAGTGCTATTTATATCCTGATCATTCATCCACACTGCATCTTCTATAGGAGTGCTATTTATATCCTGATCATTCATCCACACTGCATCTTCTATAGGAGTGCTATTTATATCCTGATCATTCATCCCCACTGCATCTTCTATAGGAGTGCTATTTATATCCTGATCATTCATCCACACTGCATCTTCTATAGGAGTGCTATTTATATCCTGATCATTCATCCACACTGCATCTTCTATAGGAGTGCTATTTATATCCTGATCATTCATCCACACTGCATCTTCTATAGGAGTGCTATTTATATCCTGAACATTCATCCACACTGCATCTTCTATAGGAGTGCTATTTATATCCTGATCATTCATCCACACTGCATCTTCTACAGGAGTGCTATTTATATCCTGATCATTCATCCACACTGCTTCTTCTATAGGAGTGCTATTTATATCCTGATCATTCATACACACTGCATCTTCTATAGGAGTGCTATTTATATCCTGATCATTCATCCCCACTGCATCTTCTATAGGAGTGCTATTTATATCCTGATCATTCATCCACACTGCATCTTCTATAGGAGTGCTATTTATATCCTGATCATTCATCCACACTGCATCTTCTATAGGAGTGCTATTTATATCCTGATCATTCATCCACACTGCATCTTCTATAGGAGTGCTATTTATATCCTGATCGTTCATCCACACTGCATCTTCTATAGGAGCGCTATTTTTATCCTGATCATTCATCCACACTGCATCTTCAATAGGAGCGCTATTTATATCCTGATCATTCATCCACACTGCATCTTCTATAGGAGCGCTATTTATATCCTGATCATTCATCCACACTGCATCTTCTATAGGAGCGCTATTTATATCCTGATCATTCATCCTCACTGCATCTTCTATAGGAGTGCTATTTATATCCTGATCATTCATCCACACTGCATCTTCTATAGGAGTGCTATTTATATCCTGATCATTCATCCTCACTGCATCTTCTATAGGAGTGCTATTTATATCCTGATCATTCATCCACACTGCATCTTCTATAGGAGTGCTATTTATATCCTGATCATTCATCCACACTGCATCTTCTATAGGAGTGCTATTTATATCCTGATCATTCATCCTCACTGCATCTTCTATAGGAGTGCTATTTATATCCTGATCAATCATCCACACTGCATCTTCTATAGGAGTGCTATTTATATCCTGATCATTCATACTCACTGCATCTTCTATAGGAGTGCTATTTATATCCTGATCATTCATCCACACTGCATCTTCTATAGGAGTGCTATTTATATCCTGATCATTCATCCACACTGCATCTTCTATAGGAGTGCTATTTATATCCTGATCATTCATCCTCACTGCATCTTCTTTAGGAGTGCTATTTATATCCTGATCATTCATCCACACTGCATCTTCTTTAGGAGTGATATTTATATCCTGATCATTCATCCATACTGAATCTTCTATAGGAGTGCTATTTATATCCTGATCATTCATCCACACTGCATCTTCTTTAGGAGTGCTATTTATATCCTGATCATTCATCCACACTGTATCTTCTATAGGAGTGCTATTTATATCCTGATCATTCATCCACACTGCATCTTCTTTAGGAGTGATATTTATATCCTGATCATTCATCCACACTGCATCTTCTTTAGGAGTGCTATTTATATCCTGATCATTCATCCACACTGCATCTTCTATAGGAGTGCTATTTATATCCTGATCATTCATCCACACTGCATCTTCTATAGGAGTGCTATTTATATCCTGATCATTCATCCACACTGCATCTTCTATAGGAGTGCTATTTATATCCTGATCATTCATCCTCACTGCATCTTCTTTAGGAGTGATATTTATATCCTGATCATTCATCCATACTGAATCTTCTATAGGAGTGCTATTTATATCCTGATCATTCATCCACACTGCATCTTCTTTAGGAGTGCTATTTATATCCTGATCATTCATCCACACTGCAACTTCTATAGGAGTGCTATTTATATCCTGATCATTCATCATCACTGCATCTTCTATAGGAGTGCTATTTATATCCTGATCATTCATCCACACTGCATCTTCTTTAGGAGTGCTATTTATATCCTGATCATTCATCCACACTGCATCTTCTATAGGAGTGCTATTTATATCCTGATCATTCATCCACACTGCATCTTCTATAGGAGTGCTATTTATATCCTGATCATTCATCCACACTGCATCTTCTATAGGAGTGCTATTTATATCCTGATCATTCATCCACACTGCATCTTCTATAGGAGTGCTATTTATATCCTGATCATTCATCCACACTGCATCTTCTATAGGAGTGCTATTTATGTCCTGATCTTTCATCCACACTGCATCTTCTATAGGAGTGCTATTTATATCCTGATCATTCATCCCCACTGCATCTTCTATAGGAGTGCTATTTATATCCTGATCATTCATCCACACTGCATCTTCTATAGGAGTGCTATTTATATCCTGATCATTCATCCACACTGCATCTTCTATAGGAGTGCTATTTATATCCTGATCATTCATCCACACTGCATCTTCTATAGGAGTGCTATTTATATCCTGAACATTCATCCACACTGCATCTTCTATAGGAGTGCTATTTATATCCTGATCATTCATCCACACTGCATCTTCTATAGGAGTGCTATTTATATCCTGATCATTCATCCACACTGCATCTTCTATAGGAGTATTATTTATATCCTGATCATTCATCCACACTGCATCTTCTACAGGAGTGCTATTTATATCCTGATCATTCATCCCCACTGCATCTTCTATAGGAGTGCTATTTATATCCTGATCATTCATCCACACTGCATCTTCTATAGGAGTGCTATTTATATCCTGATCATTCATCCACACTGCATCTTCTATAGGAGTGCTATTTATATCCTGATCATTCATCCACACTGCATCTTCTTTAGGAGTGCTATTTATATCCTGATCATTCATCCACACTGCATCTTCTATAGGAGTGCTATTTATATCCTGATCATTCATCCACACTGCATCTTCTATAGGAGTGCTATTTATATCCTGATCATTCATCCACACTGCATCTTCTTTAGGAGTGCTATTTATATCCTGATCATTCATCCACACTGTATCTTCTATAGGAGTGCTATTTATATCCTGATCATTCATCCACACTGCATCTTCTTTAGGAGTGATATTTATATCCTGATCATTCATCCACACTGCATCTTCTTTAGGAGTGCTATTTATATCCTGATCATTCATCCACACTGCATCTTCTATAGGAGTGCTATTTATATCCTGATCATTCATCCACACTGCATCTTCTATAGGAGTGCTATTTATATCCTGATCATTCATCCACACTGCATCTTCTATAGGAGTGCTATTTATATCCTGATCATTCATCCTCACTGCATCTTCTTTAGGAGTGATATTTATATCCTGATCATTCATCCATACTGAATCTTCTATAGGAGTGCTATTTATATCCTGATCATTCATCCACACTGCATCTTCTTTAGGAGTGCTATTTATATCCTGATCATTCATCCACACTGCAACTTCTATAGGAGTGCTATTTATATCCTGATCATTCATCATCACTGCATCTTCTATAGGAGTGCTATTTATATCCTGATCATTCATCCACACTGCATCTTCTTTAGGAGTGCTATTTATATCCTGATCATTCATCCACACTGCATCTTCTATAGGAGTGCTATTTATATCCTGATCATTCATCCACACTGCATCTTCTATAGGAGTGCTATTTATATCCTGATCATTCATCCTCACTGCATCTTCTATAGGAGTGCTATTTATATCCTGAACATTCATCCACACTGCATCTTCTATAGGAGTGCTATTTATATCCTGATCATTCATCCACACTGCATCTTCTATAGGAGTGCTATTTATATCCTGATCATTCATCCACACTGCATCTTCTATAGGAGTGCTATTTATGTCCTGATCTTTCATCCACACTGCATCTTCTATAGGAGTGCTATTTATATCCTGATCATTCATCCCCACTGCATCTTCTATAGGAGTGCTATTTATATCCTGATCATTCATCCACACTGCATCTTCTATAGGAGTGCTATTTATATCCTGATCATTCATCCACACTGCATCTTCTATAGGAGTGCTATTTATATCCTGATCATTCATCCACACTGCATCTTCTATAGGAGTGCTATTTATATCCTGAACATTCATCCACACTGCATCTTCTATAGGAGTGCTATTTATATCCTGATCATTCATCCACACTGCATCTTCTATAGGAGTGCTATTTATATCCTGATCATTCATCCACACTGCATCTTCTATAGGAGTATTATTTATATCCTGATCATTCATCCACACTGCATCTTCTACAGGAGTGCTATTTATATCCTGATCATTCATCCCCACTGCATCTTCTATAGGAGTGCTATTTATATCCTGATCATTCATCCACACTGCATCTTCTATAGGAGTGCTATTTATATCCTGATCATTCATCCACACTGCATCTTCTATAGGAGTGCTATTTATATCCTGATCATTCATCCACACTGCATCTTCTTTAGGAGTGCTATTTATATCCTGATCATTCATCCACACTGCATCTTCTATAGGAGTGCTATTTATATCCTGATCATTCATCCACACTGCATCTTCTATAGGAGTGCTATTTATATCCTGATCATTCATCCACACTGCATCTTCTATAGGAGTGCTGTTTATATCCTGATCATTCATCCACACTGCATCTTCTATAGGAGTGCTATTTATATCCTGATCATTCATCCACACTGCATCTTCTATAGGAGTGCTATTTATATCCTGATCATTCATCCACACTGCATCTTCTATAGGAGTGCTATTTATATCCTGATCATTCATCCACACTGCATCTTCTTTAGGAGTGCTATTTATATCCTGATCATTCATCCTCACTGCATCTTCTATAGGAGTGCTATTTATATCCTGATCATTCATCCACACTGCATCTTCTATAGGAGTGCTATTTATATCCTGATCATTCATCCACACTGCATCTTCTATAGGAGTGCTATTTATATCCTGATCATTCATCCACACTGCATCTTCTATAGGAGTGCTATTTATATCCTGATCATTCATCCTCACTGCATCTTCTTTAGGAGTGATATTTATATCCTGATCATTCATCCATACTGAATCTTCTATAGGAGTGCTATTTATATCCTGATCATTCATCCACACTGCATCTTCTATAGGAGTGCTATTTATGTCCTGATCTTTCATCCACACTGCATCTTCTATAGGAGTGCTATTTATATCCTGATCATTCATCCCCACTGCATCTTCTATAGGAGTGATATTTATATCCTGATCATTCATCCATACTGAATCTTCTATAGGAGTGCTATTTATATCCTGATCATTCATCCACACTGCATCTTCTATAGGAGTGCTATTTATGTCCTGATCTTTCATCCACACTGCATCTTCTATAGGAGTGCTATTTATATCCTGATCATTCATCCCCACTGCATCTTCTATAGGAGTGCTATTTATATCCTGATCATTCATCCACACTGCATCTTCTATAGGAGTGCTATTTATATCCTGATCATTCATCCACACTGCATCTTCTATAGGAGTGCTATTTATATCCTGATCATTCATCCACACTGCATCTTCTATAGGAGTGCTATTTATATCCTGAACATTCATCCACACTGCATCTTCTATAGGAGTGCTATTTATATCCTGATCATTCATCCACACTGCATCTTCTATAGGAGTGCTATTTATATCCTGATCATTCATCCACACTGCATCTTCTATAGGAGTATTATTTATATCCTGATCATTCATCCACACTGCATCTTCTACAGGAGTGCTATTTATATCCTGATCATTCATCCCCACTGCATCTTCTATAGGAGTGCTATTTATATCCTGATCATTCATCCACACTGCATCTTCTATAGGAGTGCTATTTATATCCTGATCATTCATCCACACTGCATCTTCTATAGGAGTGCTATTTATATCCTGATCATTCATCCACACTGCATCTTCTTTAGGAGTGCTATTTATATCCTGATCATTCATCCACACTGCATCTTCTATAGGAGTGCTATTTATATCCTGATCATTCATCCACACTGCATCTTCTATAGGAGTGCTATTTATATCCTGATCATTCATCCTCACTGCATCTTCTATAGGAGTGCTATTTATATCCTGAACATTCATCCACACTGCATCTTCTATAGGAGTGCTATTTATATCCTGATCATTCATCCACACTGCATCTTCTATAGGAGTGCTATTTATATCCTGATCATTCATCCACACTGCATCTTCTATAGGAGTGCTATTTATGTCCTGATCTTTCATCCACACTGCATCTTCTATAGGAGTGCTATTTATATCCTGATCATTCATCCCCACTGCATCTTCTATAGGAGTGCTATTTATATCCTGATCATTCATCCACACTGCATCTTCTATAGGAGTGCTATTTATATCCTGATCATTCATCCACACTGCATCTTCTATAGGAGTGCTATTTATATCCTGATCATTCATCCACACTGCATCTTCTATAGGAGTGCTATTTATATCCTGAACATTCATCCACACTGCATCTTCTATAGGAGTGCTATTTATATCCTGATCATTCATCCACACTGCATCTTCTATAGGAGTGCTATTTATATCCTGATCATTCATCCACACTGCATCTTCTATAGGAGTATTATTTATATCCTGATCATTCATCCACACTGCATCTTCTACAGGAGTGCTATTTATATCCTGATCATTCATCCCCACTGCATCTTCTATAGGAGTGCTATTTATATCCTGATCATTCATCCACACTGCATCTTCTATAGGAGTGCTATTTATATCCTGATCATTCATCCACACTGCATCTTCTATAGGAGTGCTATTTATATCCTGATCATTCATCCACACTGCATCTTCTTTAGGAGTGCTATTTATATCCTGATCATTCATCCACACTGCATCTTCTATAGGAGTGCTATTTATATCCTGATCATTCATCCACACTGCATCTTCTATAGGAGTGCTATTTATATCCTGATCATTCATCCACACTGCATCTTCTATAGGAGTGCTGTTTATATCCTGATCATTCATCCACACTGCATCTTCTATAGGAGTGCTATTTATATCCTGATCATTCATCCACACTGCATCTTCTATAGGAGTGCTATTTATATCCTGATCATTCATCCACACTGCATCTTCTATAGGAGTGCTATTTATATCCTGATCATTCATCCACACTGCATCTTCTTTAGGAGTGCTATTTATATCCTGATCATTCATCCTCACTGCATCTTCTATAGGAGTGCTATTTATATCCTGATCATTCATCCACACTGCATCTTCTATAGGAGTGCTATTTATATCCTGATCATTCATCCACACTGCATCTTCTATAGGAGTGCTATTTATATCCTGATCATTCATCCACACTGCATCTTCTATAGGAGTGCTATTTATATCCTGATCATTCATCCTCACTGCATCTTCTTTAGGAGTGATATTTATATCCTGATCATTCATCCATACTGAATCTTCTATAGGAGTGCTATTTATATCCTGATCATTCATCCACACTGCATCTTCTATAGGAGTGCTATTTATGTCCTGATCTTTCATCCACACTGCATCTTCTATAGGAGTGCTATTTATATCCTGATCATTCATCCCCACTGCATCTTCTATAGGAGTGATATTTATATCCTGATCATTCATCCATACTGAATCTTCTATAGGAGTGCTATTTATATCCTGATCATTCATCCACACTGCATCTTCTATAGGAGTGCTATTTATGTCCTGATCTTTCATCCACACTGCATCTTCTATAGGAGTGCTATTTATATCCTGATCATTCATCCCCACTGCATCTTCTATAGGAGTGCTATTTATATCCTGATCATTCATCCACACTGCATCTTCTATAGGAGTGCTATTTATATCCTGATCATTCATCCACACTGCATCTTCTATAGGAGTGCTATTTATATCCTGATCATTCATCCACACTGCATCTTCTATAGGAGTGCTATTTATATCCTGATCATTCATCCACACTGCATCTTCTATAGGAGTATTATTTATATCCTGATCATTCATCCACACTGCATCTTCTACAGGAGTGCTATTTATATCCTGATCATTCATCCCCACTGCATCTTCTATAGGAGTGCTATTTATATCCTGATCATTCATCCACACTGCATCTTCTATAGGAGTGCTATTTATATCCTGATCATTCATCCACACTGCATCTTCTATAGGAGTGCTATTTATATCCTGATCATTCATCCACACTGCATCTTCTTTAGGAGTGCTATTTATATCCTGATCATTCATCCACACTGCATCTTCTATAGGAGTGCTATTTATATCCTGATCATTCATCCACACTGCATCTTCTATAGGAGTGCTATTTATATCCTGATCATTCATCCACACTGCATCTTCTATAGGAGTGCTGTTTATATCCTGATCATTCATCCACACTGCATCTTCTATAGGAGTGCTATTTATATCCTGATCATTCATCCACACTGCATCTTCTATAGGAGTGCTATTTATATCCTGATCATTCATCCACACTGCATCTTCTATAGGAGTGCTATTTATATCCTGATCATTCATCCACACTGCATCTTCTTTAGGAGTGCTATTTATATCCTGATCATTCATCCTCACTGCATCTTCTATAGGAGTGCTATTTATATCCTGATCATTCATCCACACTGCATCTTCTATAGGAGTGCTATTTATATCCTGATCATTCATCCACACTGCATCTTCTATAGGAGTGCTATTTATATCCTGATCATTCATCCACACTGCATCTTCTATAGGAGTGCTATTTATATCCTGATCATTCATCCTCACTGCATCTTCTTTAGGAGTGATATTTATATCCTGATCATTCATCCATACTGAATCTTCTATAGGAGTGCTATTTATATCCTGATCATTCATCCACACTGCATCTTCTTTAGGAGTGCTATTTATATCCTGATCATTCATCCACACTGCAACTTCTATAGGAGTGCTATTTATATCCTGATCATTCATCATCACTGCATCTTCTATAGGAGTGCTATTTATATCCTGATCATTCATCCACACTGCATCTTCTATAGGAGTGCTATTTATATCCTGATCATTCATCCACACTGCATCTTCTTTAGGAGTGCTATTTATATCCTGATCATTCATCCACACTGCATCTTCTATAGGAGTGCTATTTATATCCTGATCATTCATCCACACTGCATCTTCTATAGGAGTGCTATTTATATCCTGATCATTCATCCTCACTGCATCTTCTATAGGAGTGCTATTTATATCCTGAACATTCATCCACACTGCATCTTCTATAGGAGTGCTATTTATATCCTGATCATTCATCCACACTGCATCTTCTATAGGAGTGCTATTTATATCCTGATCATTCATCCACACTGCATCTTCTATAGGAGTGCTATTTATGTCCTGATCTTTCATCCACACTGCATCTTCTATAGGAGTGCTATTTATATCCTGATCATTCATCCCCACTGCATCTTCTATAGGAGTGCTATTTATATCCTGATCATTCATCCACACTGCATCTTCTATAGGAGTGCTATTTATATCCTGATCATTCATCCACACTGCATCTTCTATAGGAGTGCTATTTATATCCTGATCATTCATCCACACTGCATCTTCTATAGGAGTGCTATTTATATCCTGAACATTCATCCACACTGCATCTTCTATAGGAGTGCTATTTATATCCTGATCATTCATCCACACTGCATCTTCTATAGGAGTGCTATTTATATCCTGATCATTCATCCACACTGCATCTTCTATAGGAGTATTATTTATATCCTGATCATTCATCCACACTGCATCTTCTACAGGAGTGCTATTTATATCCTGATCATTCATCCCCACTGCATCTTCTATAGGAGTGCTATTTATATCCTGATCATTCATCCACACTGCATCTTCTATAGGAGTGCTATTTATATCCTGATCATTCATCCACACTGCATCTTCTATAGGAGTGCTATTTATATCCTGATCATTCATCCACACTGCATCTTCTTTAGGAGTGCTATTTATATCCTGATCATTCATCCACACTGCATCTTCTATAGGAGTGCTATTTATATCCTGATCATTCATCCACACTGCATCTTCTATAGGAGTGCTATTTATATCCTGATCATTCATCCACACTGCATCTTCTATAGGAGTGCTGTTTATATCCTGATCATTCATCCACACTGCATCTTCTATAGGAGTGCTATTTATATCCTGATCATTCATCCACACTGCATCTTCTATAGGAGTGCTATTTATATCCTGATCATTCATCCACACTGCATCTTCTATAGGAGTGCTATTTATATCCTGATCATTCATCCACACTGCATCTTCTTTAGGAGTGCTATTTATATCCTGATCATTCATCCTCACTGCATCTTCTATAGGAGTGCTATTTATATCCTGATCATTCATCCACACTGCATCTTCTATAGGAGTGCTATTTATATCCTGATCATTCATCCACTCTGTGTGTCTCATCAATGCAGGTAATTTATGACATTTATAAAGTATGTGTTTTATAAACTCATGAACACCAGCCAGTTTATCAGCCCGGTTCTGTTAGTTTAGGTGGATTATACTTCTTCACCACCAGAGGGGAACATTGAGTAATATTTCAGGTTAATTTGATATATTTTGATACTAAAATGGATGACAGATTATTCTGATGTTGTATTTATTTTATTAGGAATTAGGAATTAGTAGGAATTGTTAAATCCACCATGCGATCACAAAAACTTTGATAGACATTTCAACAAAAAAAAAGTTAGTATATTAAACGGCAAATTTATGGAGAATTGCTGTGGGAGTGCTATTTATATCCCATCACTACTGATCATTCATCCATACTGTGTGTGTCCCATCATTGCAGCTTTGGAAATAAATGAACTATCCATCCATTGCTCCTTCCTGTGTTGACTCACTGACTTGAGGGACGGGACCAGGAAGGTCACGCTAGGTTGATATCTAGCTCAAGCTTGCAAACGTTAACCACACCTTTCCATGTACTGTGTGATTGGGTTATCTAGAGGGAACCCGTTAGCACGGTAGGCTCTGGTGCCTTCTTGCTGTGGGCTCAAATCGACAGAGGAAATCAACCTGCTTGCTCCTTTTTGTTTTGACAACTTTTCATTAGGGATGTTATGTTTGATACCGGAGCTACGAGGCCTGCGTCCAAATGGCTAAGCAGTAAACTTCAAAGCAGTGTACCGATGCCTGTATCACTTTATCAGCAGCATGTCATCAATGGCGTCTGAAGCTTCATTACATCCAACAACCACCTGATTGGTTTGGTATTGGGCTTGGCCGACTGACTGATCTACAAATCACCTTGCATCATAAATAACTACTCATTATTATTTAGAAATCAGTCAACCAGTCACCATTTACCCACAATGCAGCATCTATAATAATGACATAAAGGCTATGCTGCTACGGTGTGGGATGTCATCTATAATAATGACATAAAGGCTATGCTGCTACGGTGTGGGATGTCATCTATAATAATGACATAAAGGCTATGCTGCTACGGTGTGGGATGTCATCTATAATAATGACATAAAGGCTATGCTGCTACGGTGTGGGACGTCATCTATAATAATGACATAAAGGCTATGCTGCTACGGTGTGGGACGTCATCTATAATAATGACATAAAGGCTATGCTGCTACGGTGTGGGACGCCATCTATAATAATGACATAAAGGCTATGCTGCTACGGTGTGGGATGTCATCTATAATAATGACATAAAGGCTATGCTGCTACGGTGTGGGACGTCATCTATAATAATGACATAAAGGCTATGCTGCTACGGTGTGGGACGTCATCTATAATAATGACATAAAGGCTATGCTGCTACGGTGTGGGATGTCATCTATAATAATTTGGCTGTTCTAAATTCTGTATTGCTCAAAGCCTTGAGTAATGAACCTATTTTTGAGACAATTGATTGGAAAGCGTCAATGCTTCAGGAAGCTTTGTTTCCACATCACTACTTTTCAGCAAAAATTGATTTTAAATAGCGTTAGACATGCTTCTAACAGGGGGTTTCTCCCTGTGAACCTGCCAATGTACCTGAATGTCAATTAACTTGTGGGCGGTGGTCGTGATGACGGCCTATTGGATGACGTCGTCCATCGGGATTCCCCCCAAAAAGAAGATGCTCGGGATTGATCAGGAGTCAGATGTGAAGGAGGAGGTTGATCATCAGTGAACCTCTAGGATTGTGGTTGGGCTGGCGTTTACACTTCCAGCTTGGTCATATATTTTGATACATTGAATGTTGATATTGTGAACCTATGTTATATATTGGTACCTCCTGTTTCAGGAAGTGATGTCACTAAGTACTGCTCCTATATATACAGTGCAGTCGGAAAGTATTCAGACCCCTTCACTTTTTCCACATTTTGTTACGTTATTCTAAAATAGATTAAATCAATATTTTACCCTCAATCTACACACAATACCCCATAGTGACATCACAATACCCCACAATGACATCACAATACCCCATAATGACATCCCAATACCCCATAATGACATCACAATACCCCATAGTGACATCACAATACCCCATAATGACATCACAATACCCCAAAATGACATCACAATACCCCATAATGACATCACAATACCCCATAATGACATCACAATACCCCATAATGACAAAGCAAAAACAGGTTTTTATAAATGTTTCAAATGTAACAAAAACAACAAGTGAAATATCACATTTACATACAGTACCAGTCAAAAGTTTGGACACACCTACTCATTCAAGGGTTTTTATTTTTACTATTTTCTACATTGTAGAATAATAATGAAGACATCAAAACTATGAAATAAAGCATATGGAATCATGTAGTAGCCAAAAAATGGTTAAACAAATCAAAAGATATTTCACCCTTTGCCTTGATGACAGCTTTGCACACTCTGGCATTCTCTTAACCAGCTTCATGAAGTAGTCACCTGGAATTAATTTCAATTAACAGGTGTGCCTAGTGAAATGTTAATTTGTGGAATTTTTTTCCTTCTTAATGCGTTTGAGCCAATCAGTTGTGTTGTGAGAAGGTATGGGTGGCTCTCATGAGGATTGCCACAGGGAAGGAAGACCCAGAGTTACCTCTGCTGCAGAAGATACGTTCATTAGCGTTAACTGCACCTCAGATTGCAGCCCAAATAAATGCTTCACAGAGTTCAAGTAACAGACACATCTCAACATCAACTGTTCAGAGACTGAGGGAATCCGGCCTTCATGGTTGAATTGCTGCAAAGAAACCACTACTAAAGGACACCAATAATAAGAAGAGACTTTCCTGGGCCAAGAAACACAAGAAATGGACATTAGACTGAATTGCTGCATAGAAAAACCCTGTTTACAAAAGCTTTGTTATTAAAGAACAAGAAAGCCAGCACACTGTTTACAAATAATTTGCTTTCCTTTCAAAAAACAGGACATTTCTAAGTGACCCCAAACTTTTGAACGGTAATATACATCTACATGATGTATTGTTACACCATATAGGAGCAGTATAGACCTAGTCTGTTCATTATATACATCTACATGATGTATTGTTACACCATGTAGGAGCAGTATAGACCTAGTCTGTTCATTATATACATCTACATGATGTATTGTTACACCATGTAGGAGCAGTATAGACCTAGTCTGTTCATTATATACATCTACATAATGTATTGTTACACCATGTAGGAGCAGTATAGACCTAGTCTGTTCATTATATACATCTACATGATGTATTGTTACACCATGTAGCAGCAGTATAGACCTAGTCTGTTCATTATGTACATCTACATGATGTATTGTTACACCATGTAGGAGCTGTATAGACCTAGTCTGTTCATTATATACATCTACATGATGTATTGTTACACCATGTAGGAGCAGTATAGACCTACAGTAGCTGGCTACTTATTTATATGTTGTTTGACTGAATGAAACTGCCTTAAATGTGCTGTAGTAAACATTTTTTTTCTCACTAATCAATCACCACATTCCTGTCTTTGTATGTCTCAATATAAAAGTATTATTTAGTTAAATCCATTTAAAATAATCTTAGTCTGAATATAAAATGTGATCCTCAACTGCGTTTCCCTCCAGTCAGCAGACGGCGATGTGCGTCTTTCAGGCGATGCTGCAGCGTGACGTATAATCTAGTGGACGGTTCTTCATAAACAGCTCGTCAACCACCTCGGTAGCTTGCTAGCCAACATAGCCGAAAGATTCAACCTATTTATACGCTTTCGGTCTATATTACCTACTGTGTTTTAGACACACTTCTGTCGTATCTACTTGTTAACCTATTTAATTTAATATTACGTTATATTTTATTAGTCAGCTATAGTAGCTGGCTGGTTAAGTTAGCATTAGCCTAGTCGCTAATGATAGCTAGCTAGCTAACATCCCCGAACATGAGCTCCCTAAACTACTCTCCTCCTGTTAAAGAAGAGGAGGTCTGCTGGACGGAGAAAGAAGCTCTGGGGCTGAACATTGTAGTGAAAGAGGAGAAGGAAGAGGAGGATGTTACAGTAAAACAAGAAGTAGAGGGTGAGGCTGTTACAGTGAAAGAAGAAGAGAAAGACGTTTCAGTTAAACAAGAGGAAGAAGAGGATGATGCTGTGTTTGGAGTGAAGAAGGAAGGAGAGATTACTGTCACATTGAAAGATGAAGAGGAGGAGACAGGAGATCTGAGTAACACCAGTAAGTACCGCCTTCAATTAGTTTCTAACTTTGGATATTCGGAGTTGGCTCGTCAATACCTCTTCAACGGAGGGTCCTGGGATGATGACTGATATGTCTAGAATCAGACTACGTAGAGAACAAGCTACCCCTTGTTTTCTCCGTTCCGTTTCCAAAAAGTGACTTAACATATATATTTGAGGAGGGTCTATCTGCTGACCGCAGACTGGGGGGCCACGGCATGTAGTGATTTTAATGTAGTGATGTTTTACTACACACCGTGACCCCCAATAGAGCCATGTGAGAGTTGGGTTGGCTACACCAAAGATTATGGATATACTGACAAGATGTCTCTCCGCCCTAACAAGGGGAGTCGTTGTCCACAAAGCTGCACTGTGGGTTGACTATCTCCCACCTATCCTGTCTTTGGATTGGTGGATACATCTTATTATTGTAATCTATTGTTTATATTCTATGAGGGTTGTTGACGTCAACCGCCTGTATTCAATGGAGAGAGATGCTAAGCTACTAGCATGAATATGCATAGCGATCTGGAGAGAACTCCTATAGTGTTTTATCAAAGTTGTCGGTATGTCACGTGTCCACATAACAACTTAATCATTACGAAACTTCTGTTAGATCAAGTAAACCTCACGTAGCAAATAAGCCATTCATTTTGTTGTTGACCAAATTCAACACTTTCCACATTGGGTTGATAATTGTTTCCACTTGGATACAAACTACTGTAACCTATTGGCATGACCTAGAGAGTTACACCCTACTGTAGCCTACTGGCATGACCTAGAGAGTTACACCCTACTGTAGCCTACTGGCATGACCTAGAGAGATACAACCTACTGGCATGACCTAGAGAGATACAACATGCTGTAACCTACTGGCATGACCTAGAGACTTACAACCTACTGTAACCTACTGACATGACCTAGAGAGATACAACCTACTGGCATGACCTAGAGAGATACAACCTACTGTAGCCTACTGGCATGACCTAGAGAGTTACACCCTACTGTAGCCTACTGGCATGACCTAGAGAGTTACAACCTACTGTAACCTACTGACATGACCTAGAGAGTTACAACCTGCTGTAACCTACTGGCATGACCTAGAGACTTACAACCTACTGTAACCTACTGGCATGACCTAGAGAGATACAACCTACTGTAACCTACTGGCATGACCTAGAGAGTTACAACCTACTGTAGCCTACTGGCATGACCTAGAGAGTTACAACCTACTGTAACCTACTGGCATGACCTAGAGAGATACAACCTACTGTAGCCTACTGGCATGACCTAGAGAGTTACAACCTACTGTAGCCTACTGGCATGACCTAGAGAGTTACAACCTACTGTAACCTACTGGCATGACCTAGAGAGATACAACCTATTGTAACCTACTGGCATGACCTAGAGAGATACAACCTACTGTAACCTACTGGCATGACCTAGAGAGTTACAACTTACTGTAACCTACTGGCATGACCTAGAGAGTTACAACCTACTGTAACCCACTGGCATGACCTAGAGAGTTACAATCTACTGTAACCTACTGGCATGACCTAGAGAGATACAACCTATTGTAACTTACTGGCATGACCTAGAGACTTACAACCTACTGTAACCTACTGGCATTACCTAGAGAGATACAACCTACTGTAACCTACTGGCATGACCTAGAGAGTTACAACCTACTGTAGCCTACTGGCATGACCTAGAGAGTTACAACCTACTGGCATGACCTAGAGAGATACAACCTACTGTAGCCTACTGGCATGACCTAGAGAGTTACAACCTACTGTAGCCTACTGGCATGACCTAGAGAGTTACAACCTACTGTAACCTACTGGCATGACCTAGAGAGTTACAATCTACTGTTACCTACTGGCATGACCTAGAGAGATACAACCTATTGTAACCTACTGGCATGACCTAGAGAGATACAACCTACTGTAACCTACTGGCATGACCTAGAGAGATACAACCTACTGTAACCTACTGGCAGGACCTAGAGAGATACAACCTACTGTAGCCTACTGGCATGACCTAGAGAGATACAACCTACTGTAACCTACTGGCATGACCTAGAGAGATACAACCTACTGTAGCCTACTGGCATGACCTAGAGAGACACAACCACTTGGATACAACCTACTGTAACCTACTGGCAGGACCTAGAGAGCTCAAGTTTTAAAATTCCTGGATTTTAAATGAATATTTTCCAGTAATAATGATCATTTGTATCTTCCTATCCACATGTGTGATCCCTCTCCTTTGTCATCCACTCTACACCAATAACAGACAACTACTGTGGGACTCCCAATCATACAGCCGGATGTGATACGGCCTGGATTCGAACCAGGGAGCGTAGTGATGCCTCTTGCACTGAGATGCAGTGGCTTAGACCGTTGCGTCCGTGTGTGTGCTAACTATTTAACTGTACTAGAATGCTTAAAAGGCAGCAAAAATTTTAAATATCGGTTATCGGTATCGTTTTTTTTTTCAGCAAAGAAGATATTGATATCGGTATTGGCCAAAAATGTAATATCTGTGCATCCCATTATTCTAAAATTGTATTATATTATACATTTTTTCCTCATCAATCTACACACAATACCCCACAATGCCATCACAATACCCCATAATGCCATCACAATACCCCATAATGCCATCACAATACCCCATAATGCCATCACAATACCCCATAATGCCATCACAATACCCCATAATGCCATCACAATACCCCATAATGCCATCACAATACCCCACAATGCCATCACAATACCCCACAATGCCATCACAATACCCCACAATGCCATCACAATACCCCACAATGCCATCACAATACCCCACAATGCCATCACAATACCCCACAATGCCATCACAATACCCCACAATGCCATCACAATACCCCATAATGCCATCACAATACCCCATAATGCCATCACAATACCCCATAATGCCATCACAATACCCCACAATGCCATCACAATACCCCACAATGCCATCACAATACCCCACAATGCCATCACAATACCCCATAATGCCATCACAATACCCCACAATGCCATCACAATACCCCACAATGCCATCACAATACCCCACAATGCCATCACAATACCCCATAATGCCATCACAATACCCCATAATGCCATCACAATACCCCACAATGCCATCACAATACCCCACAATGCCATCACAATACCCCACAATGCCATCACAATACCCCATAGTGACATCTCAATACCCCATAATGCCAAAGCAAAAACAGGTTTAGATTTTTTGCAAATGTATTAAAACTATTCCCCAGGATAACTAGTCTGAGTAATGTAAGATGTACGACCCCTGGATAACTAGTCTCAGAGTAATGTAAGATCCCAGGATAACTAGTCTCAGAGTAATGTAAGATCCCAGGATAACTAGTCTCAGAGTAATGTAAGATCCCAGGATAACTAGTCTCAGAGTAATGTAAGATCCCAGGATAACTAGTCTCAGAGTAATGTAAGATCCCAGGATAACTAGTCTCAGAGTAATGTAAGATCCCAGGATAACTAGTCTCAGAGTAATGTAAGATCCCAGGATAACTAGTCTCAGAGTAATGTAAGATCCCAGGATAACTAGTCTCAGAGTAATGTAAGATCCCAGGATAACTAGTCTCAGAGTAATGTAAGATCCCAGGATAACTAGTCTCAGAGTAATGTAAGATCCCAGGATAACTAGTCTCAGAGTAATGTAAGATCCCAGGATAACTAGTCTCAGAGTAATGTAAGATCCCAGGATAACTAGTCTCAGAGTAATGTAAGATCCCAGGATAACTAGTCTCAGAGTAATGTAAGATCCCAGGATAACTAGTCTCAGAGTAATGTAAGATCCCAGGATAACTAGTCTCAGAGTAATGTAAGATCCCAGGATAACTAGTCTCAGAGTAATGTAAGATCCCAGGATAACTAGTCTCAGAGTAATGTAAGATCCCAGGATAACTAGTCTCAGAGTAATGTAAGATCCCAGGATAACTAGTCTCAGAGTAATGTAAGATCCCAGGATAACTAGTCTCAGAGTAATGTAAGATCCCAGGATAACTAGTCTCAGAGTAATGTAAGATCCCAGGATAACTAGTCTCAGAGTAATGTAAGATCCCAGGATAACTAGTCTCAGAGTAATGTAAGATCCCAGGATAACTAGTCTCAGAGTAATGTAAGATCCCAGGATAACTAGTCTCAGAGCAATGTAAGATCCCAGGATAACTAGTCTCAGAGCAATGTAAGATCCCAGGATAACTAGTCTCAGAGCAATGTAAGATCCCAGGATAACTAGTCTCAGAGCAATGTAAGATCCCAGGATAACTAGTCTCAGAGCAATGTAAGATCCCAGGATAACTAGTCTCAGAGCAATGTAAGATCCCAGGATAACTAGTCTCAGAGCAATGTAAGATCCCAGGATAACTAGTCTCAGAGCAATGTAAGATCCCAGGATAACTAGTCTCAGAGCAATGTAAGATCCCAGGATAACTAGTCTCAGAGCAATGTAAGATCCCAGGATAACTAGTCTCAGAGCAATGTAAGATCCCAGGATAACTAGTCTCAGAGCAATGTAAGATCCCAGGATAACTAGTCTCAGAGCAATGTAAGATCCCAGGATAACTAGTCTCAGAGCAATGTAAGATCCCAGGATAACTAGTCTCAGAGCAATGTAAGATCCCAGGATAACTAGTCTCAGAGCAATGTAAGATCCCAGGATAACTAGTCTCAGAGCAATGTAAGATCCCAGGATAACTAGTCTCAGAGCAATGTAAGATCCCAGGATAACTAGTCTCAGAGCAATGTAAGATCCCAGGATAACTAGTCTCAGAGCAATGTAAGATCCCAGGATAACTAGTCTCAGAGCAATGTAAGATCCCAGGATAACTAGTCTCAGAGCAATGTAAGATCCCAGGATAACTAGTCTCAGAGTAATGTAAGATCCCAGGATAACTAGTCTCAGAGTAATGTAAGATCCCAGGATAACTAGTCTCAGAGTAATGTAAGATCCCAGGATAACTAGTCTCAGAGTAATGTAAGATCCCAGGATAACTAGTCTCAGAGTAATGTAAGATCCCAGGATAACTAGATCCCAGGATAACTAGTCTCAGAGTAATGTAAGATCCCAGGATAACTAGTCTCAGAGTAATGTAAGATCCCAGGATAACTAGTCTCAGAGTAATGTAAGATCCCAGGATAACTAGTCTCAGAGTAATGTAAGATGCTTGGAAAAAGAAGCTGACTAGAATAACAGAACGGCATCATTAGAACTAAACAATTCAACCTCCTTCCTCCCCCATCCACCTCCCCCCACCCCAGACAATAACTCCCCAAACGAGGTACAATGGAACACGTTTTCTTCTCAGTCATCCTGAGTCTGGTGTTAAACCCAAACCCAGTCCTTTAAAGTAGCGGTCTGTGTTAGTGAATCAAGCACCAAAAAAAAAGAAGAGAAACAATAAAAAGTGAATCCCAAACAAAATGAGAAAAGCACCTCTTGTAGATGAAATGAAAACTCCAGTCTTATAACGGGCGTTGAGAGAGAAAATAAATACAATGTATCAAGGCTCTCAGTCCAAAACCTCTCATTTAATGTCAAAATCTAATTTTGTTGGTCACATACACATGGTTAGCAGATGTTATTGTGAGTGTAGCGAAATGCTTGTGCTTCTAGTTCCGACAGTGCAGTAATATATACTAATAATATAATATATACTAGTAGTATAGTAATATACCAGATATATATATATATATATATATAAAATGTGTAAGTAATCTAATAAATTCCACAACTACCTAATACACACATCTAAGTAAAGGGATGGAATAAGAAAATATACATATAAATAAATGAATGTCAGTAAACTGTAGTAAAACAACAAAAAATGAATATAGTTGGAAGATATGACAACGTACAGCCAAGACCGCAAAACTACGTCTGTGCAACGTTAAAAGTTTGCTGGGTATACATTACATTCAAAACGTACAACATTAAAGACCCCCAACCCGCCACACTGTAAATAAACAAATAAAATGTGTCGCCTCGGCAACATTAGAACCTCGGCACGTATTACTGTGTACTGGGTCAAGACAAAGGACTGCTGTAAACAAATAACCCAAAATATTTTTAGGTCAATGAGACAGTATATAAACAAAGGAATTACGTAACCCCCTTTGGTGACTGAATGCTTGTAAGGCAAACTAGATGATCAAAACATTAGATCACATCAAATAAGCCTGAGTGGTTTTGCCTCCTCCAAAACTATACAGGATACTACAGTTATAACTCTACATAGTTATACAGGATACTACAGTTATAACTCTACATAGTTATACAGGATACTACAGTTATAATTCTACATAGTTATACAGGATACTACAGTTATAACTCTACATAGTTATACAGGATACTACAGTTATAATTCTACATAGTTATACAGGATACTACAGTTATAACTCTACATAGTTATACAGGATACTACAGTTATAACTCTACATAGTTATACAGGATACTACAGTTATAACTCTACATAGTTATACAGGATACTACAGTTATAACTCTACATAGTTATACAGGATACTACAGTTATAACTCTACATAGTTATACAGGATACTACAGTTAACTCTACATAGTTATACAGGATACTACAGTTATAACTCTACATAGTTATACAGGATACTACAGTTATAACTCTACATAGTTATACAGGATACTACAGTTATAACTCTACATAGTTATACAGGATACTACAGTTATAACTCTACATAGTTATACAGGATACTACAGTTATAACTCTACATAGTTAGACCAAAGGTGGGCTACTTACTATCCAGCGTTTGCAAGCCATCGTTGCTGATCTATGAGCAAGTTGAGGACTTGTTGATGTGGTGTTGATTGTGAGCCATAGCCGCTGGAGAGTCAAAGGTGTCGTTTTTACCATCATGAGAAAGCTACAGGCGGGCCGTGAAGCACAGTCCGTACTTCACACCTGGATGGTCCCGTAGCAGTCGTTTGACCTGCCTGAAAGCTGCTTGCTGCCTGGAGCCAGTGGGGGAGTAGTCCTGGTAGTTAGAGAAGCTCTGTCCCTGAAAGCTGCTTGCTGCCTGGAGACAGTGGGGGAGTAGTCCTGGTAGTTAGAGAAGCTCTGTCCCTGAAAGCTGCTTGCTGCCTGGAGACAGTGGGGGAGTAGTCCTGGTAGATATAGAAGCTCTGTCCCTGAAAGCTGCTTGCTGCCTGGAGACAGTGGGGGAGTAGTCCTGGTAGATATTGAAGCTCTGTCCCTGAAAGCTCAGAGTGGTATTGCGGGCTCAGAGAATCTCCATCTTCTCACAGGAAAATTGGACTGGAAGAATGATGTCACGGGGCCTCTCACCGTCCTGGGACCTTGGCACAGTCACTGGTGGCCATGATCAATCAGGGGCTTCTCATCCTTCAGCAGCCCGGAGACTAAATCTGTGGCTTGAGGCATTTCCTCTTGACTCTCGGTCCGATACGAGTCTCAGGATATTGCGATGAGAAAATCCCTCTAAGCTCACACAGCTCTCCTGCACCTTTATCAGATCAGCAGTGATTCACGTCAGCCTCCAGAGAGGTAGTCAGGTGTAAAGTGCTGCAATCATCATGGTGTGTAACTGTTGTTTTGAGTGAGGCCATAACAAGCACAGTCTCGTTTCACAGATTAGTTCAATCTGCTTTGAAAGTATCAGAAACCTCTAGTATTCAGGTCTGAATCGTAGCCACGACCTTAGTTAAAATGAAAACTATCTCCGAGCATAGTAGCTTGATGGCCTCGAATGTTCATTTTAGCCCCCAGACAAAACCACACACCCAGGCAAAGTGCAAGTCTCTGGGCTTTCAGTCTCAGGAGAGGGCAGTGATGAAACTGGGTGTTGTAGGCCGGTAAAATATATATTTTTACTGCTAAATTCACAACACTTTAGAATACTGCTGGAGCAAACGGGAAACACATTGGGTTTTTACAGACATTTTTGATGATTGACTTGGAATGCCTTGGTGACCACTGTTTTTCACACTGGCTATTATTTTAATGAACTCCCCCAAACAAGACCAAATCTGAACCAATCATAGACTTATATGTTTCACCAGTTTGGCCACACAGTACAGCACAGTAGACAACTAAGTAACTAGATACTCTGTTTGTCTTTGACAGGAGAGAGACCAGATTCTCCCTCTGACAGCGGGAAGAGTCCTTCAGGGGAATCAGACCCAGGGAAGAGTCCTTCAGGGGAATCAGACCCAGGGAAGAGTCCTTCAGGGGAATCAGACCCAGGGAAGAGTCCTTCAGGGGAATCAGACCCAGGGAAGAGTCCTTCAGGGGAATCAGACCCAGGGAAGAGTCCTTCAGGGGAATCAGACCCAAGGAAGAGTCCTTCAGGGGAATCAGAGCCAGGGAAGAGTCCTTCAGGGGAATCAGACCCAGGGAAGAGTCCTTCAGGGGAATCAGCAGAATCAGGCCCAGAGACGCCCAAAGCAACAGGAGGACATCATCACTGCTCCCACTGTGGAAAGAGTTTTACCAAGTTAGGGAACCTGAATAGGCATGAGAGGACACACACAGGAGAAAAACCTTTCCAATGCTCCCAGTGTGGAAAGAGTTTTAACGAATTAGGGTACCTATTAATACATAAGAGAATACACTCTGGAGAGAAGCCTTACCACTGCTCCAAATGCGGAATGACTTTTACCTGGTTAGGGAGCCTGAAAACACATGAGAGAATTCACACTGGAGAAAATCCTTTCCAATGTTCACACTGTGGAAAGAATTTTACCCAGTTAGGGAACCTAAATCGGCACAAGAGGACACACACAGGAGAGAAGCCTTATCACTGTTCCCAGTGTGGAAAGGGTTTTAGGGGTTTAATGAGCCTGAAACAGCATGTGAGGACACACACAGGAGAGAAGCCTTATCACTGTTCCCAGTGTGGAAAGAGTTTTAGGGGTTTAATGAGCCTGAAACAGCATGAGAGGACACACACAGGAGAGAAGCCCTACCAATGCACCATATGTGGAAAGAGATTTACCCTGTTAAAGTCCATGAAATTACATGGAAGAATACATACGGGAGAGAAGCCTTATCAATGTTCCCAATGTGGAAAGAATTTTAGGGGTTTAGTGAACCTGAAACAGCATGAGAGGACACACCCACAAGAAAAGCCCTACCAATGCTCCCTGTGTGGAAAGAGTTTTACCAAGTTAGAGGGCCTGACTAGGCATGAGAGGACACACACAGGAGGGGATAAGACCTACCACTGCTCCCTGTGTGGAAAGAGATTTAACCGGTTAAGGCATCTGAATAAGCATGAAAGAATACATACACAGGAGGAGAAGACATACCACTGCTCTCATTGTGGAAAGACATTTTCCCAGTCAGAGGACCTAGAATCACATGAGAGAATAGAAAGACTGTGTTCTGACTTGTGTTTTTGACTGAGAATGTGTGTTTTTGTTTATACCACATGAAATATTGTTTATATGAAGTCTTCAACAAAATAGGTTTACTTAAAAAAAGTATGTTTTATGTGTCTAAAATGAGATTTAAAAGTACATTGATGTATTGGATACAAGTGTAAAGCCTTAGATTTTCATTTGATGACTGGGATTTTTGAAAATGTTAATTATTATATAAATAATGTGATGGAAATTCTAACCAGAAAGGGAAAGAGAGACTGTAGATTCTTCAAATACCTTATTTTATGATAAGAATTCCAATTGTGGAGCAGTTAACAATCACACAACAGGTGCAACAGCCAAGAGCCCAACGAACAAGAGGTCTCCGCTTCTAGAATCTTTGTCTACATGGCAGTTTAGCAGGTGTGTGACATCATGATGGGAACATAGTGTACAAACAAGTGATGACGCCAGTTTTGTTGCTCCTTTCTGCTGATAGAATTGTCGCTGCTGCTCAAACTAGTCTCTGTTCTCTTCATATCTCCACACGGCTTTGCCCTTGAAAGATACGAAAATAACAGGATGGACCAAAAACTGGTCTCTCTCTGACGGCCCTTTGTTGTTGGCCGCGTGACCAAGTTACTCAGAAACAGGAGAGGAAAAACACTGGTTTCTTCTGACATGAGAGAAACAGACAGAGGAAATGTACAGGTTTAAGGCTCATACAGAGCAGGTGCATAACAAAGTTTGTAATTTTCCACGATAGTAAGTAAGTAGCCTTGCAGGAGCCTTGGCTTGTCTGATCCAGAACAGCTCATAGTAACAGGAACCTTGGCTTGTCTGATCCAGAACTGCTCATAGTAACAGGAGCCTTGGCTTGTCTGATCCAGAACAGCTCATAGTAACAGGAGCCTTGGCTTGTCTGATCCAGAACTGCTCATAGTAACAGGAGCCTTGGCTTGTCTGATCCAGAACAGCTCATAGTAACAGGAGCCTTGGCTTGTCTGATCCAGAACAGCTCATAGTAACAGGAGCCTTGGCTTGTCTGATCCAGAACAGCTCATAGTAACAGGAGCCTTGGCTTGTCTGATCCAGAACAGCTCATAGTAACAGGAGCCTTGGCTTGTCTGATCCAGAACAGCTCATAGTAACAGGAGCCTTGGCTTGTCTGATCCAGAACAGCTCATAGTATCAGGAACCTTGGCTTGTCTGATCCAGAACAGCTCATAGTAACAGGAACCTACTTCCCCTGGACAGGACTCTAGTCTATAGATCCTCTTAATTTTTCACTGCTGCTCTTTAATTATTTTGTTATCTTTATTTCTCATTTGTATTTTTTGAAGTTATTATTATTTATTTATTTAACTGCATTGTTGGTTAGGGCTTGTAAGTATTTCACTGTAAGGTGACAGTCTACACCTGTTGTATTCAGTGCATGTGACATAAGATTTGATTTGATAGTCTATTAAGTTGTAATATAGATTAATGGAATTTTGCATTTCTTGATTCCAACCTTGAAACCTCTTGAATTGGATTTGATATATGATTTGAATATTGCTAAATTAATTTGATTGGATACATTTGCAGATAAACATATTGGCACCGTTGCACTTTTCTTAAATAATGACCCATTTATTCTAAAATAAGTTGAAACTGATGGTCTCCACATCTTATAGAATTTTCAAGATTGCAGAACCAATACATTTTTTGTTAACTTAAGTTTACATTCGGCTAATTCAGCCGCACCCATTGCTGACAGGTGTATAAAATTGAGCACACAGCCATGCAATCTCCACAGAAAAACATTGGCAGTAGAATGGCCTTACTGAAGAGCTCAGTGACTTTCAACGTGGCACAGTCATAGGATGCCACCTTTCCAACAAGTCAGTTTGTCTAGTTTCTGCCCTGCTTGAGCTGCCCCGGTCAACTGTAAGTGATGTTATTGTGAAGTGGAAACGTCTAGGAGCAACAATGGCTCAGCCGCGAAGTGGTAGGCCACACAAGCTCACAGAACGGGACCGCTGAGTGCTGAAGCGTGTAGCATGTAAAAATCGTCTGTCCTCAGTTGCAACACTCACTACCGAGTTCCAAACTGCCTCTGGAAGCAACGTCAGCACAAGAACTGTTCGTCGGGAGCTTCTTGACTATCTTCACATTACACACACACACACACACACACCAGCCTAGCCTGAAAATATTTTTGATATCTCGGATTGTTCTGACAAATATTTCCAGGCTCCGCTGGCATGGAATCTCCCAGGATAAACATCCATGCTCTCCTCCCGGAGGTTATGACAACACAACATCAAACACCGTAGATACACAACTTGATGCAACCACATGAAAAGGTTGGGAACATGTTTTCATTGGCCAGTGAGTGGTTAAGCCCTCGCCACAGCTACAACTTATTGATCAGAATTCCTGCTGTAAAAATAGCTACGTTATTTCTGACACCCACAACTCAACTGCACCATGCGAGTTTGATAAGATTTAAATTTGGTTTGTTAAAATATAATCTTTAGTCTTGGTTCCCTGCATTTTAAAACATTTCTTTACTTTTGATATTGAATACTGCATTGTTGTTGAGGAAGAGCTTGCAGGGGCGTTTATACTATTGGTAAAACGTGGATAACCACGCTAGCTTCGCTCTCGTGTGGTGCTAGCAAGTATAATAGGTAGTGCTAGGTATCAACAGCCTCCTGAGTGGTGCTAGAAAGTATTATAGGTAGTGCTAGGTATCAACAGCCTCCCGAGTGGTGCTAACAAGCATAATAGGTAGTGCTAGGTACCAACAGCCTCCTGAGTGGTGCTAGCAAGTATAATAGGTAGTGCTAGGTACCAACAGCCTCCTGAGTGGTGCTAACAAGTATAATAGGTAGTGCTAGGTACCAACAGCCTCCTGAGTGGTGCTAACAAGTATAATAGGTAGTGCTAGGTACCAACAGCCTCCCGAGTGGCACAGCTCTGCATCGCACTACAGATCCGGGTTCGATCCCGGGCTGTGTTGCAGCCGGCCGCAACCGGGAGACCCATGAGGCGGCACACAATTGGCCCAGCGTCGTCCGGGATAGGGGAGGGTTTGGCCGGCTTGGATGTCCTTGAACCAACGTGCTCTAGCGACTCCTTGTGGCGGCCGGGCGCATGCACCCTGACTTCGGTCGCCAGCTGGACGGTGTTTCCTCCGACACATTGGTGTGGCTGGCTTCCAGGTTAAGTGAGCAGTGTGTTAAGAAGCAGTGCGGCTTGGCACGGTCGTGTTTCGGAGGATGCATGGCTCTCAACCTTCACCTCTCCCGAGTCAGTACGGGAGTTGCAGTGAAGGGACAAACTGGGGAGAAAAAGGGGTAAAATGTACCCCAAAAAAATCACTGTTCAGCTTTCCCCAACTTTGGTCCTGCCCTGTTCACGCTCCCTCGCCCATGCTCGTGTCACCCACTTTGCTTCTCTTCATTGAATGGGGCTCTGTTGTTTCATAGGCCCCAATGGAACTTGTCAAGACATACCTTACAGTGAGGGGAAAAAAGTATTTTATCCCTTGCTGATTTTGTACGTTTGCCCACTGACAAATACATTTAATGGTAGGTTTATTTGAACAGTGAGAGACAGAATAACAAAAAATATCCAGAAAAACGCATGTCAAAAATGTTATAAATTGATTTGCATTTTAATGAGGGAAATAAGTATTTGACACCCTCTCAATCAGAAAGATTTCTGGCTCCCAGGTGTCTTTTATACAGGTAACGAGCTGAGATGAGGAGCACACTCTTAAAGGGAGTACTCCTAAACTCAGCTTGTTACCTGTATAAAAGACACCTGTCCACAGAAGCAATCAATCAATCAGATTCCAAACTCTCCACCATGGCCAAGACCAAAGAGCTCTCCAAGGATGTCAGGGACAAGATTGTAGACCTACACAAGGCTGGAATGGGCTACAAGACCATCGCCAAGCAGCTTGGTGAGAAGGTGACAACAGTTGGTGCGATTATTCGCAAATGGAAGAAACACAAAAGAACTGTCAGTCTCCCTCGGCCTGGGGCTACATGCAAGATCTCACCTCGTGGAGTTGCAATGATCATGAGAACGGTGAGGAATCAGCCCAGAACTACACGGGAGGATCTTGTCAATGATCTCAAGGCAGCTGGGACCATAGTCACCAAGAAAACAATTGGTAACACACTACGCCGTGAAGGACTGAAATCCTGCAGCGTCCGCAAGGTCCCCCTGCTCAAGAAAGCACATCTACATGCCCGTCTGAAGTTTGCCAATGAACATCTGAATCATTCAGAGGACAACTGGGTGAAAGTGTTGTGGTCAGATGAGATCAAAATGGAGCTCTTTGGCATCAACTCAACTCGCCGTGTTTGGAGGAGGAGGAATGCTGCCTATGACCCCAAGAACACCATCCCCACGGTCAAACATGGAGGTGGAAACATTATGCTTTGGGGGTGTTTTTCTGCTAAGGGGACAGGACAACCTCACCGCATCAAAGGGACGGTGGATGGGGCCATGTACCGTCAAATCTTGGGTGAGAACCTCTGTAGCTCTCTTCACGACAACAGACACAGGTTGGTTCCTGAAACCGGCGTTTATTGCCTTGCACGTCTTTTTCTCCGATGCATCTATGTCACGCCGTGAGAACTATATGTTTGAATGAACACAGTAACGTTGATAAATTATACAGTACTAAAACAAAGGAATACAAATGGCGCTCGGCGCAACAATACAAATGGCCCTTGGCGCGACTATAAACAAAGTTCTATAGGTTGAACAAAATACCTCGTTGGCTGCTTGTCCAGAAAAGAGGTTCTTGAATCCTTAAAGTCCCTTGAAAGTCCCTTTACTGTCTTTCTTAGCCTCTGCCATCAACAATTATGACTCAGACTAAGATCTGCTTAAGTTAAATTGCACACAGTCAATTAATAAATTACGTAGCAGTAACACAACAGAGAACGTCAGTTCCGGGATGGAACATAAAAACACAAACAATGGCCTAACGTTAATTTACCTGTTACATCACATTTAAATTCTTATCTAGACATCAATAAATCATTTATTTATTTACTACATCAAATAAACCTTGAATTATGTATTAATCATGCATCGTGAAAACAGCATCTATGTAACACCACTTACACCAGATATACTACATCCATAGCTGTAGTTTCCTCATTACCAGATATACTACATCCATAACTAGTGGTTTCCTCATTACCAGATATACTACATCCATAATTAGTGGTTTCCTCATTACCAGATATACTACATCCATAACTAGTGGTTTCCTCATTACCAGATATACTATATCCATAACTAGTGGTTTCCTCATTACCAGATATACTACATCCATAACTAGTGGTTTCCTCATTACCAGATATACTACATCCATAACTAGTGGTTTCCTCATTACCAGATATACTACATCCATAACTAGTGGTTTCCTCATTACCAGATATACTACATCCATAACTAGTGGTTTCCTCATTACCAGATATACTACATCCATAACTAGTGGTTTCCTCATTACCAGATATACTACATCCATAACTAGTGGTTTCCTCATTACCAGATATACTACATCCATAACTAGTGGTTTCCTCATTAGCAGATATACTACATCCATAACTAGTGGTTTCCTCATTACCAGACGTACTACATCCATAACTAGTGGTTTCCTCATTACCAGACGTACTACATCCATAACTAGTGGTTTCCTCATTACCAGACGTACTACATCCATAACTAGTGGTTTCCTCATTACCAGATGTACTACATCCATAACTAGTGGTTTCCTCATTACCAGATATACTACATCCATAACTAGTGGTTTCCTCATTACCAGATATACTACATCCATAACTAGTGGTTTCCTCATTACCAGATATACTACATCCATAACTAGTGGTTTCCTCATTACCAGATATACTACATCCATAATTAGTGGTTTCCTCATTACCAGATATACTACATCCATAACTAGTGGTTTCCTCATTACCAGATATACTACATCCATAACTAGCGGTTTCCTCATTACCAGATATACTACATCCATAACTAGCGGTTTCCTCATTACCAGATATACTACATCCATAACTAGCGGTTTCCTCATTACCAAATATACTACATCCATAACTAGCGGTTTCCTCATTACCAGATATACTACATCCATAACTAGCGGTTTCCTCATTACCAGATATACTACATCCATAACTAGTGGTTTCCTCATTACCAAATATACTACATCCATAACTAGCGGTTTCCTCATTACCAGATATACTACATCCATAACTAGTGGTTTCCTCATTACCAGATATACTACATCCATAACTAGTGGTTTCCTCATTACCAGATATACTACATCCATAACTAGCGGTTTCCTCATTACCAGATATACTACATCCATAACTAGTGGTTTCCTCATTACCAGATATACTACATCCATAACTAGCGGTTTCCTCATTACCAGATATACTACATCCATAACTAGCGGTTTCCTCATTACCAGATATACTACATCCATAACTAGCGGTTTCCTCATTACCAGATATACTACATCCATAACTAGTGGTTTCCTCATTACCAGATATACTACATCCATAACTAGTGGTTTCCTCATTACCAGATATACTACATCCATAACTAGTGGTTTCCTCATTAGCAGATATACTACATCCATAACTAGTGGTTTCGTCATTACCAGATATACTACATCCATAACTAGTGGTTTCCTCATTACCAGATATACTACATCCATAACTAGTGGTTTCCTCACTTCCAGAAATACTACATCCATAACTAGTGGTTTCCTCATTAGTAGGGAGGAGTTTCTGCAATGAAATTGCCCTCGTGCCACAATTTTAGCAAACACAGAAAGGGGCCTATATTGGAGACCAAAAGTCGTCTGGCACACTGCTTAGAGTTTCAACAACATGAATAACTTATTTCTAGCCTACAATCATCGATGTTACTACTAATGTGAAAACAAGACAAAATATGACTATTCTTGCTCATTTTAAGGCAAATGTCAAATAATTTTAACATTCATTACAGACGTCAATTGTTGTACAACATCATGGCTACGCTGTTGGCATCACCCTTTACAGTGGATTACCGCTGTTGTGGGATTTTAATCATCTGTCTGACTTTGTTGTTCACACAGGAGAGATACGGGACTATCGTGGATCCTCTGAGGAGCCTCAACAACCTCATGATGCTGAAGAGGCAGAGAAGAGTCCCTCCACATTAGAACACCTCAAGAAACACCTGCAGAGACCCACAGGGAAGAGAACTCACTGCTGCTCTGACTGTGGGAAGAGATTCACCTCATCAGGCATTAAAATTCATCAGAGAATCAAGACAGGAGAGAAATCTTATAGCTGTGATCAATGTGGGAAGCGTTTTTGTCGATCTGGACAGCTGACACTACACCAGAGAACACACACTGGAGAGAAATCTTATAGCTGTGATCAATGTGGGAAGAGTTTTACTACATCTGGCTCTCTGACTCTACACCAGAGAATACACACAGGAGAGAAACCTTATAGCTGTGGTCAATGTGGGAAGAGTTTTGCTGCATCTGGCTCTCTGACTCTACACCAGAGAATACACACAGGAGAGAAACCTTATAGCTGTGGTCAATGTGGGAAGAGTTTTACTCAGTCAGGCGGCCTGATATCACACCAAAGAACACACACAGGAGAGAAATCTTATAGCTGTGATAAATGTGGGAAGAGTTTTACTACATCTGGCTCTCTGGCTCTACACCAGAGAACACACACAGGAGAGAAATCTTATAACTGTGGTCAATGTGGGATGAGTTTTACTACATCTGGCTCTCTGACTCTACACCAGAGAATACACACAGGTGAGAAACCTTATAGCTGTGGTCAATGTGGGAAGAGTTTTGCTGCATCTGGCTCTCTGACTCTACACCAGAGAATACACACAGGTGAGAAACCTTATAGCTGTGGTCAATGTGGGAAGAGTTTTGCTGCATCTGGCTCTCTGGCTCTACACCAGAGAACACACACAGGAGAGAAATCTTATAGCTGTGATCAATGTGGGAAGAGTTTTACTGCATCTGGCTCTCTGACTGTACACCAGAGAAGACACACAGGAGAGAAACCTTATAGCTGTGATGAATGTGGGAAGAGTTTTACTGCATCTAGCAATCTGACTGTACACCAAAGAACACACACAGGAGAGAAACCTTATAGCTGTGATCAATGTGGGAAGAGTTTTACTACATCTAGCCAGCTGACTATACACCAGAGAACACACACAGGAGAGAAACCTTATAACTGTGATCAATGTGGGAAGAGTTTTACTCGGCCAGACAGCCTAAAATTACACCAGAGAACACACACAGGAGAGAAATCTTATAGCTGTAACCAATGTGGGAATAGTTTTTCTACATCTAGAGTTCTCACTAAACACCAGAGAACTCATACAGGAGAGAAACCATATAGCTGTACTCAATGTGGGAAGAGTTTTTCTACGTCTAGCTATCTCACTATACACCAGAGAACACACACTGGAGAGAAACAATATAGCTGTAGTCAATGTGGGACAAGATTTGCTTGGCTAACCAGCCTAGTATCACATCAGAGAACACACACAGGAGAGAAACCTCCTAGCTGTGATCAATGTGGGAAGAGATACTCTGATAAAAGATCTCTGATTAAACATCAGAAAATACATGGAGTTGTTTCATGATATCAATGAAATAATGTCACAATGTAGAATGTTGTAACATTGTAGTTGGAGTATTTTAATGATGTCACAATGTACAACCATAAACATTTGTCCCCTGTTCTATTAATTTCAACATGATATGAATATTAGCCTCAGCGGGAAAATCCAGGCTCTGAATTGAAAGAGTTACTATTTATGAGATTTAACAAAAAGTGACTAACAAAAAAAGATCTGTGTTACACTTACCACGTTGGTGACCCACTGGAATCACAATGTAGCTAGCTGTTTTCTACAGTAACCGGTGATGTGCACATTCTTCCCAGATTCCATGTGGGTTTTGAGTTGTTCGTTTTAACAAGACGTGCAACCTCATCTCCCTCCTGTAACATAAATGATTTCAACATGATATCGATGAGTGATGACATAAGTGTTGTGTTCCTTTGTTTAGTGACCCCTACATTTAAATGCATCACTCCAAAATGTAGCTGACTGTCTTCTGCAGGTTGACCTCTAACCAGTGAGGTAAAATATATATCCCATTTCAATGTTTTTTTTTTAGTTGTGTTAGTTTCCTGATTTCCCAATTAATCGATATCAGTGATTTATTGCTACTTGTCAAAACAACAGTGTTTCTGGTGCTTGTGCAGTTTATAAGGTGCTTGTTTAAAATAAATACAAGTGATATAATTATTGTGGCAGATGTTTGTTTATATAGTATGACCCATTTTATGTTTAGGTTTTCAATTTATCACAAACAAACAAAAAAAAGAGCTGTGTTACACTTACCACGTTGGTGACCCACTTGAATCAACATGCAACACTTCAAAATGTATCTAGCTGCTTTCTACAAATTGTCCTCTAACCAGGGATGTACACATTATTCCCAGATTCCATGTGTTTTTTGAGCTGTTCGTTTTAACAGGACGTGCAACTTCATCTCCCTCCTGTCACACAAATGATTTTAGCATGATATCGATGAATAAGTGTTGTGTTCCTTTGTTTAGCGACCCCTACATTTAAATGCATCACTCCAAAATGTAGCTGACTGTCTTCTGCAGGTTGTCCTCTAACCTGTGAGGTAAAATATATCTCCCATTTCCATGTGTTTTTTAGTTGTGTTAGTTTCAACAGCATGTACAACCTGACTGGCTGATGTTTGTGTACATAGCACATGTTATGTTTAGGTTTTCAATTTATCACAAACTGTTTCTGCATATTGGTTATTGATTTGTACATGTTAAAACTGTGCTTTGACATTGGGGATATCCCACCAAGCAAAATGTCATTGAAAAGACATCGAAAATAAGACTATGCAATCAAATATTTAATATTTACAATTCATGTAACATTTGGTAATGATAATTATTTATGCAACCAACTGACAATTTTTTTGGTACAATTGTATTCACATTGTTGCCGTGTTTTTATGAATATCAGGGTTTATTCTCACATGTGCCAACCTAAATGTACTAGAGCATGACATTGGGGACTGGGCCCCGATCCAACAACATGCCTGTCTAGTGAACCCTGAAAAGAGAGAGAAGCTCTGCAGTGAGGTGGAAAGTTACTACGGATATTGCAGGAGTTTCCTCTTGAAATCAGACATGTCTGTGGTAAGGACAACATGGTTTCTGATTGTCTCAAGGGTGGGCAGTCAAAAAGATTTCTGTTTTGCGTTTAGCCAGTGCGTTGCCATGGATCACAATTTATTTTGACTACATGTTTTTACCTATTGGAGATGAGTTTTGTTTGGGCTCGTTCCAAGGGGATGAGAGTTTTAGAAGCTAGTGGGATTTAGGAAGACGAGAGTTCTAGAAGCTAGTGAGTTTTAGGAAGACGAGAGTTCTAGAAGCTAGTGAGTTTTAGGATTCTATAGAAAGAAAAATGAGAGAAAATAAAACGATTGTATATTATTGTTTAGAAATGTGTTTTTCTTGTTTTTAATTGTTGATAGCCAGTAGATCGCCAGTAGACACCATGTTTATATTCTTTATACTCGTTAGCAGGTCTAGCTCGTTAGCACGTCTAGCTCGTTAGCACGTCTAGCTCGTTAGCACGTCTAGCTCGTTAGCACGTCTAGCTCGTTAGCACGTCTAGCTCGTTAGCACGTCTAGCTCGTTAGCACGTCTAGCTCGTTAGCACGTCTAGCTCGTTAGCACGTCTAGCTCGTTAGCACGTCTAGCTCGTTAGCACGTCTAGCTCGCACTGATTGGTGTCACCTCGTTAGTCAGTATGTGTTACACCTGTGCTGGCTTGTCCATCTCGTTAGTGGGAAGGTGTTTCACCTGAGCTGGTCCAGGTTCTATTTAAGAGTGTCTGGCCCAGTGCTCCAGTTGTCTTGATACATGTGGAGAGTCAACACCTTTAGTTGCTCCACCTTTTTGGTTTGTTTCTTGTCTTTAAGTTTGGTGTGGGTTTTTCTTTTGTTTTCCTCTTCTTGGGCAGATTTAGTGGGTCTCGTGGTGGGTGTCTTTTAGGTCCCAGTTGTTGTTACTAGTCAACTTTCAGTGGACACCCCCATAGTGTCTTTCAGAGCCCCTCCTAAAACCCCACCTGTTTAGTTGTGGTTGTTGTCAGTGACTCTTTGTTAGTTCCCTCTTCTATTTAAGGGATATTTGGTTTTGTTGCTGGGGAAAATAACAACAAACAATGGAGTAAAACAAGCTTATATTTTGGGTTGGTTGTTGCATCCAATTGTTAATATTTTAATCAATGGTATTTCCTTTAAATGTTCATGACTCAGTTGTTCTACTGTTTTTATCCTCTTATGTATGTTGTGTAGTAAATATTTGTTAATTTTCATTTTTGTGTTTTTTCCTGTGAAGCCATTGTGTTGCATCCATGTCTGAAATGTGCTGTATAAATAAAGCTTGATTTGATTTCAACATGACCGACCAATCAACAGACTCTTGGTCTTAGTGTAAATTCAGTATATCTCCCACTATGTCAAATAGTGCATGGTATGTAAGTTTAGTATCACTGTTCAACCAATCCAGTGCATTTGTTGAAATAGAACAATATGTCAATGGATTCAACTACTGAAACAAACAAATGGATCAACCAGATCAATCCCACTTTTCCAGCCTGCTGAAGGCGTGGTAAACACCACCCCCGGCTCTACCAGGGGCTTGAGGTGGTCTCCCACAGCTCTGCTTATGTCATGTTCTGTGGCCTTGCTGTTCGATTTCTTGACTGCCCCTGCAACACAGAAAGAAACACATTTGTTCATATTATATAAAACTCTCAAAGTAATGGATATGGAGCATTATGGCCTGAGTTACACCTGGAACCTAAATGTGACTTCTGTCATCCAATCACTCCAAGCTGCATTAGGTTCAGATCTACCAGGATGGGCCTTTGACATAGTCTGGATGCAGTCAGGCCACCGAATATGCATAAGCAATGTAAAGAGGTGGGGTGAATAAGTGTGGAAAAATACATTCTACTCAAATTACCTTCATAATATCAAAGAACAAATGTGCGTGTCTGAGGGGAAATTAACTTTCATACAGCCAGAAGGGGTGAGAAATTACACCAATATCACCAATATCAGTGGACAATTTGCACTAATGTAAATAAACATCGATGATGGAACATATTCCATTTTGCTGACGTGATGAACCGCTAAGGGGACATAAATATTTACCATATAAACCATGTGTGACCTCTCACCTCTCTGGCTGTAGAAGTGTTCTTCCTAACCAGTCCCTCAACAGCTCTCTGACTGAGCTCCACCCTCACTGGGTCTTCAGAGGAGAGGAAGGCTGAGGAGGGATGGAAGGATGAATGGATCATTTCACATAAAAGGCTTAAGCTTAGTCCCAGACCAAAATGCTTGTTTGAGCTGTCTTAACTCAAAGCGACTTGCACAGACTTCTCTTAAAATAGTCGTAGATTTAGCCTGTTCTGGACTAATCAAAGCCGATTGCAAGAGGGAGGATTAGAGCTACTGCAGGACTAAATTGAAGCTTAAATGAATCTTTCAAAGAGGCAGGTTTAACTTCTGCTTTGTGCTGTTTGTGAGGGAGCCTGGACTATGTGGAATGTCTAAATGAAGACCAACATGCTCTACAGAGGCCAGCCAGACCATTACTTGTGGATAGGAGTAATCCATTACATTACTTTGAGACCGCTTTCGTATGTACAAAGAAAATGCATTGGAGATTATATCTCTCCTTGAGCCTAGACTTTCCTCTCTATCTCAAAGAGGAAGGCCTTCGCCTAATTCTCTCCAAGTTGTGATCACTGTGAGGTTTTTGGCATCTGGAATCTTTCATTGTGGAACTGGTGATTTGTGTCGGTGCCAGTAAAACAACTGTGTGTTTAATTCTTCACAAAGTCTGCAGGAGGAGTCTTTACATCTAGTTTCCTGATGCTGCTGGCCAAGCCAACTATAAAATCTGCAGGAGGAGTCTTTACATCAAGTTTCCTGATCCTGCTGGCCAAGCATACTATAAAGTCTGCAGGACCATGTGTGAACTGTCTTTACATCTAGTTTCCTGATGCTGCTGGCTAAAGCCAACTATAAAGGGCAATTCTCTGAATGTGGGCAGTTCCCAGGAGTGATTGGCTGGTTAGATGGATGTCATGTTCCCATCAAGTGTCCATCAACTCCTGATGCTGAGGAGTACCGTAACCATAACAACTGGTTTTACATCAACTCCTGATGCTGAGGAGTACCGTAACCATAACAACTGGTTTTCCATCAACTCCTGATGCTGAGGAGTACCGTAACCATAACAACTGGTTTACCATCAACTCCTGATGCTGAGGAGTACCGTAACCATAACAACTGGTTTCCCATCAACTCCTGATGCTGAGGAGTACCGTAACCATAACAACTGGTTTACCATCAACTCCTGATGCTGAGGAGTACCGTAACCATAACAACTGGTTCTCCATCAATGTTCAGGGTGGATGCTAATCCTCATTTAGAGTTTTCAAACATTGTTGCCTGTTGGAAAGGTGCAGCTCAGGATGGAAGGATTTCCCTCAACTCTTCATTGGTCTCAGTTTCAGAGAGGACAACATAGTGGACAACTACCTGGTGACAGTGGATATTAGGGTGAGAATCATGGTCTACTAATAGTTACTACATAGTAATATGGTCTACTAATACTTACTACATAGTAATATGGTCTACTAATAGTTAATACATAGTAATGTGGTCTACTAATAGTTACTACATAGTAATATGGTCTACTAATAGTTACTACATAGTAATATGGTCTACTAATACTTACTACATAGTAATATGGTCTACTAATAGTTACTACATAGTAACATGGTCTACTAATAGTTACTACATAGTAATATGGTCTACTAATAGTTACTACATAGTAATATGGTCTACTAATAGTTACTACATAGTAATATGGTCTACTAATAGTTACTACATAGTAACATGGTCTACTAATAGTTACTACATAGTAATATGGTCTACTAATAGTTACTACATAGTAATATGGTCTACTAATAGTTACTACATAGTAATATGGTCTACTAATAGTTACTACATAGTAACATGGTCTACTAATAGTTACTACATAGTAATATGGTCTACTAATAGTTACTACATAGTAATATGGTCTACTAATAGTTACTACATAGTAATATGGTCTACTAATAGTTACTATATAGTAATATGGTCTACTAATAGTTACTACATAGTAATATGGTCTACTAATAGTTACTACATAGTAATATGGTCTACTAATAGTTACTACATAGTAATATGGTCTACTAATAGTTACTACATAGTAATATGGTCTACTAATAGTTACTAGATAGTAACATGGTCTACTAATAGTTACTACATAGTAATATGGTCTACTAATAGTTACAACATAGTAACATGGTCTACTAATAGTTACTACATAGTAACATGGTCTACTAATAGTTACTACATAGTAATATGGTCTACTAATAGTTACTACATAGTAATATGGTCTACTAATAGTTACAACATAGTAACATGGTCTACTAATAGTTACTACATAGTAATATGGTCTACTAATAGTTACTACATAGTAATATGGTCTACTAATAGTTACTACATAGTAACATGGTCTACTAATAGTTACTACATAGTAACCTGGTCTACTAATAGTTAGTACATAGTAACATGGTCTACTAATAGTTACTACATAGTAATATGGTCTACTAATAGTTACTACATAGTAGCATGGTCTACTAATAGTTACTACATAGTAACATGGTCTACTAATAGTTACTACATAGTAATATGGTCTACTAATAGTTACTACATAGTAACATGGTCTACTAATAGTTACTACATAGTAATATGGTCTAATAGTTACTACATAGTAATATGGTCTACTAATAGTTACTACATAGTAACATGGTCTACTAATAGTTACTACATAGTAACATGGTCAGAGGATAATAGGATGAGAAACAGATGTGCTCATGAGGTTAACTTCTTTGTTCTCTGCTGAAAGGTGGTGGCAGCCTCACTGTATACTGGCTCTTCCAACCTGTTCACATTCCACCCTCACTGTGTACTGGCTCTTCCAACCTGTTCACATTCCACCCTCACTGTGTACTGGCTCTTCCAACCTGTTCACATTACACCCTCACTGTGTACTGGCTCTTCCAACCTGTTCACATTCCACCCTCACTGTGTACTGGCTCTTCCAACCTGTTCACATTCCACCCTCACTGTGTACTGGCTCTTCCAACCTGTTCACATTCCACCCTCACTGTGTACTGGCTCTTCCAACCTGTTCACATTACACCCTCACTGTGTACTGGCTCTTCCAACCTGTTCACATTACACCCTCACTGTGTACTGGCTCTTCCAACCTGTTCACGTTACACCCTCACTGTGTACTGGCTCTTCCAACCTGTTCACATTCCACCCTCACTGTGTACTGGCTCTTCCAACCTGTTCACATTACACACTCACTGTGTACTGGCTCTTCCAACCTGTTCACATTCCACCCTCACTGTGTACTGGCTCTTCCAACCTGTTCACATTCCACCCTCACTGTGTACTGGCTCTTCCAACCTGTTCACATTACACCCTCACTGTGTACTGGCTCTTCCAACCTGTTCACATTACACCCTCACTGTGTACTGGCTCTTCCAACCTGTTCACATCAAACCCTCACTGTGTACTGGCTCTTCCAACCTGTTCACATTCCACCCTCACTGTGTACTGGCTCTTCCAACCTGTTCACATTCCACCCTCACTGTGTACTGGCTCTTCCAACCTGTTCACATTCCACCCTCACTGTGTACTGGCTCTTCCAACCTGTTCACATTCCACCCTCACTGTGTACTGGCTCTTCCAACCTGTTCACATTCCACCCTCACTGTGTACTGGCTCTTCCGACCTGTTCACATTCCACCCTCACTGTGTGCTGGCTCTTCCAACCTGTTCACATTCCACCCTCACTGTGTACTGGCTCTTCCAACCTGTTCACATTCCACCCTCACTGTGTACTGGCTCTTCCAACCTGTTCACATTACACACTCACTGTGTACTGGCTCTTCCAACCTGTTCACATTACACCTTCACTGTATACTGGCTCTTCCAACCTGTTCACATTCCACCCTCACTGTGTACTGGCTCTTCCAACCTGTTCACATTCCACCCTCACTGTGTACTGGCTCTTCCAACCTGTTCACATTACACCCTCACTGTGTACTGGCTCTTCCAACCTGTTCACATTCCACCCTCACTGTGTGCTGGCTCTTCAAACCTGTTGGTCATCATCTGGTATACCATCCAGAGGTTGGTCATCATCTGGTATACCATCCAGAGGTTGGTCATCATCTGGTATACCATCCAGAGGTTGGTCATCATCTGGTATACCATCCAGAGGTTGGTCATCATCTGGTATACCATCCAGAGGTTGGTCATCGTCTGGTATACCATCCAGAGGTTGGTCATCATCTGGTATACCATCCAGAGGTTGGTCATCGTCTGGTATACCATCCAGAGGTTGGTCATCGTCTGGTATACCATCCAGAGGTTGGTCATCATCTGGTATACCATCTAGAGGTTGGTCGTCATCTGGTATACCATCCAGAGGTTGGTCATCATCTGGTATACCATCCAGAGGTTGGTCATCGTCTGGTATACCATTCAGAGGTTGCTGCTGCTCTATTATTCCTGACAGGAAGTCACTCAATTCATCAGTGTTGTGTTGTTTTGGTGGTCCACCAGTAGTAAATCTCTCTCTTCTGATCTCTGCTTTCTCTCTTTTTAAAGTCAGTTTAAGGTTCTTCTGTGAATATGAGAAATGTGTAATACTGATAATAATGCAGATATCTCACCTCTAGTTGTTGTTTCTTCTTGTAATCCTGATAATAATGCAGATATCTCACCTCTAGTTGTTGTACTCTTCTTGTGGTTACATTTCCATTGAATTCACTGCAAATTGCAGCCCAACCCTCTTGTTCTACTGCTCAGTAGCAGCAGTGTGGTTTTTACCTTCAATAACTGGATGGTTTAACAACATTTGTTTTGGAGCGTTTTTTCATACACACTAAATTATTTTTGAACAAATTATTTTTGCCTCTGCCATTGTTTCGTCTCCAGATTCACACCAGTATTGGTGTTTTCTATTCCGGGTTTTAATGAGCACCACTAGACCAACAGCATGTGTTCATACTGAACCTAATCAGGATTAACCCAGGTGTTCATACTGAACCTAATCAGGATTAACCCAGGTGTTCATACTGAAAGTAATCAGGATTAACCCAGGTGTTCATACTGAACCTAATCAGGCTTAACCCAGGTGTTGATACTGAACCTAATCAGGATTAACCCAGGTGTTCATACTGAACCTAATCAGGATTAACCCAGGTGTTCATACTGAACCTAATCAGGCTTAACCCAGGTGTTCATACTGAACCTAATCAGGATTAACCCAGGTGTTCATACTGAACCTAATCAGGATTAACCCAGGTGTTCATACTGAACCTAATCAGGATTAACCCAGGTGTTCATACTGAACCTAATCAGGATTAACCCGGGTGTTCATACTGAACCTAATCAGGCTTAACCCAGGTGTTCATACTGAACCTAATCAGGATTAACCTAGGTGTTCATACTGAACTTAATCAGGCTTAACCCAGGTGTTCTCATTTAGGCTTACTTACCTGACTCCAGTCTCCGACTAACTAAGCCAAATTTAAGACACGATTACGAAAGCTACTTAAATGTCCTAGTTTAACTAGTTCTGGCTTAATCTAAACCCTGCAGGGTCTGAATGAAACCTAATGTCCAGTGGGATTGATCTGTTTGATCCAATTGTTTGTTTCAGTTTTCAGTTGTTGAATCCTTGACGTATTGTTGACTTCAAAACTTTTCAGTTTCAACAAATGCACTGGGTTGGTTGAAAAGTGATACTGTTTTGACATAGTGGAAGATATACTGAATTGATACTGTTTTTCATACTAAGATATGTGCTCATTGGTTATGCAAGAGGGCGGCAGGTAGCCTAGTGGTTAGAGCTGACAAGGTAAAAATACACTGCTCAAAATAAATAAAGGGAACACTTAAACAACACAATGTAACTCCAAGTCAATCACACTTCTGTGAAATCAAACTGTCCACTTAGGAAGCAACACTGATTGACAATACATTTCACATGCTGTTGTGCAAATGGAATAGACAACAGGTGGAAATTATAGGCAATTAGCAAGACACCCCCAATAAAGGAGTGGTTCTGCAGGTGGGGATCACAGACCACTTCTCAGTTCCTATGCTTCCTGGCTGATGTTTTGGTCACTTTTGAATGCTGGCGGTGCTTTCACTCTAGTGGTAGCATGAGACGGAGTCTACAACCCACACAAGTGGCTCAGGTAGTGCAGCTCATCCAGGATGGCACATCAATGCGAGCTGTGGCAAGAAGGTTTGCTGTGTCTGTCAGCGTAGTGTCCAGAGCATGGAGGCGCTACCAGGAGACAGGCCAGTACATCAGGAGACGTGGAGGAGGCCGTAGGAGGGCAACAACCCAGCAGCAAGACCGCTACCTCCGCCTTTGTGCAAGGAGGAGCAGGAGGAGCACTGCCAGAGCCCTGCAAAATGACCTCCAGCAGGCCACATGTGCATGTGTCTGCTCAAACGGTCAGAAACAGACTCCATGAGGGTGGTATGAGGGCCCGACGTCCACAGGTGGGGGTTGTGCTTACAGCCCAACACCGTGCAGGACGTTTGGCATTTGCCAGAGAACACCAAGATTGGCAAATTCGCCACTGGTGCCCTGTGCTCTTCACAGATGAAAGCAGGTTCACACTGAGCATGTGACAGACGTGACAGAGTCTGGAGACGCCGTGGAGAACGTTCTGCTGCCTGCAACATCCTCCAGCATGACCGGTTTGGCGGTGGGTCAGTCATGGTGTGGGGTGGCATTTCTTTGGGGGGCCGCACAGCACTCCATGTGCTTGCCAGAGGTAGCCTGACTGCCATTAGGTACCGAGATGAGATCCTCAGACCCCTTGTGACACCATATGCTAGTGCGGTTGGCCCTGGGTTCCTCCTAATGCAAGACAATGCTAGACCTCATGTGGCTGGAGTGTGTCAGCAGTTCCTGCAAGAGGAAGGAACTCTACTCTAACTCTACTCTAATACTGACTAACGAGGTGACACCAATCAGTGCTAACGAGCTAGACGTGCTAAAGTCCAACCTCAAAACATAAATGGAAAAACCAAAGCCTGTAACACCTTCCCCTTTAAGACAACAAATATATCCTATTGGACAAGTTTGCTCACCACCAACAGAAAACAACTTCCATTTCACATTATAATCAACTACAATGCTTCACCTTCACCAATATAAACATGATGTCTACTGGCTGTCAACAATTAAAAACAAGAAAAAACACGTACTTTTAAATAATAATAATATACAATAATATTTTTTCACCTTTTTCTTTCTATAGAATCCCCCACCTTGGTTCACTTACTATAGAATCCTAAAACACACTAGCTTCTAGAACTCTCGTCTTCCTAAAACTCACTAGCTTCTAGAACTCTCATCCCCTTGGAACGAGCCCAAACTAAACTCATCACCAATACAGAAAAACGTGCAGTCAAAATAAATTGTGATCCATGGCAACGCACTGGCTAAACGCAAAACACAAATCTTTTTGACAAATCTTTTTGAGCCAATCAGCAACCAAGTTGTCCTTACCACAGACATGTCTGATTTCAAGAGGAAACTCCTGCAATATCCGTAGTAACTTTCCACCTCACCGCGGAGCTTCTCTCTCTTTTCAGGGTTCACTAGATAGGCATGTTGTTGGATCGGGGCCCAGTCCCCAATGTCATGCTCTAGAACATTTGGGTTGGCACATCTGCGAATTAACCCTGATATTATAAAAGCAGGGCAACAATGTCAATATAATTGTACCAAAAATTGTCAGTTGGTTACATAAATAATTATGATTACTAAATGTCACATGAAATGTAAATATGAAATATTTGGTTGCATAGTCTTATTTTCAAAGTCTTTTCAATTACATTTTGCTGGGTGGGATATCCCCAATGTCAAAACACAGTTTTAACGTGTCCAAATCAATAACCAATATGCAAAAACTGTTTGTGATATATTGAAAACGTAAACATAAAATGTGCTATATACACAAACATCTGCCACAATAATCATATTACTTGGATTTTTTTTTAAACAAGCACCTTATAAAACTGCACAATCAGCAATAAATCACTGATATCCATTAGGGGGAAAATCAGGTTGTTTGTGCTGTTGAAACTAACACAACTAAAAAAACACATGGAAATGGGAGATATATTTTACCTCACTGGTTAGAGGACAACCTGCAGTAGACAGTCAGCTACATTTTGGAGTGATGCATTTAAATGTAGGGGTCCCTAAACAAAGGAACACAACACTTATGTCATAACTCATCGATATCATGCTAAAATCATTTGTGCCGAGAGGAGGGAGATGAGGTTGCACGTCCTGTTAAAACGAACAGCTCAAAAATCACATGGAATCTGGGAATAATGTGTACATCACTTGTTAGAGGACAACTTGTAGAAAACAGCCAGATACATTTTGAAGTGATGCATTTTGATTCCAGTGGGTCACCAACGTGGTAAGTGTAACACGGCTCTTTTTTTGTTAATCACTTTTTGTTAAATCACATTCACAGTAACTCTCTCAATTCAGAGCCTGGATTTTCCCCCTGAGGCTAATATCCATATCATGTTGAAATCAATAGAACAGGGGACAAACGTTTAGGGTTCTACATTGTGACATCATTAAAATTCTCCTTCTACAATGGTAAAACATTCTACATTGTGACATTAATTCATTGATATCATGAAACAACTTCTTCATGCATTTTCTGATATTTGATCAGAAGTCTTTTATCAGATTATCTCTGGTCACAGCTATAAGATTTCTCTCCTGTGTGTGTTCTCTGGTGCATTGTCAGATAGCTAGATTGACTAAAACTCTTCCCACATTGACCACAGATATAAGATTTCTCTCCTGTGTGAGTTCTCTGGTGTGAAGTCAGAGAGCAAGATGTAGTAAAACTCTTCCCACATTGATCACAGCTATAAGATTTCTCTCCTGTGTGCGTTCTCTGGTGTATTGTCAGATAGCTAGATTGACTAAAACTCTTCCCACATTGACCACAGATATGAGGATTCTCTCCTGTGTGAGTTCTCTGGTGTGAAGTCAGAGAGCAAGATGTAGTAAAACTCTTCCCACATTGATCACAGCTATACAATTTCTCTCCTGTGTGTATTCTCTGGTGCCCTGTCAGCTCTCCAGATCGACCAAAACTCTTCCCACATTGATCACAGCTATACAATTTCTCTCCTGTGTGTGTTCTCTGGTGTAGAGTCAGAGTGCTAGATGCAGCAAACCTCTTCCCACATTGACCACAGCTATAAGGTTTCTCTCCTGTGTGTGTTCTCTGGTGTGATACCAGATTGCCAGATTGACCAAAACTTTTCCCACATTGACCACAGGTATAAGGTTTCTCTCCTGTGTGTATTCTCTTGTGTTGAGTCAGATGGCAAGATCGACCAAAACTCTTCCCACATTGACCACAGCTATAAGATTTCTCTCCTGTGTGTATTCTCTGGTGTTGAGTCAGAGTGCTAGATGCAGCAAACCTCTTCCCAAATTTACCACAGCTATAAGGTTTCTCTCCTATGTGTATTCTCTTGTGTTGAGTCAAGTGGCAAGATCGACCAAAACTCTTCCCACATTGACCACAGCTATAAGGTTTCTCTCCTGTGTGTGTTCTCTGGTGTAGAGTCAGAGTGCTAGATGCAGCAAACCTCTTCCCACATTGACCACAGCTATAAGGTTTATCTCCTTTATGTATTCTCTGGTGTAGAGTCAGAGCGCTAGATGTAGCAAAACTCATCCCACATTGACCACAGCTATAAGGTTTCTCTCCTGTGTGTGTTCTCTGGTGTAGAGTCAGAGTGCTAGATGCAGCAAACCTCTTCCCACATTGACCACAGCTATAAGGTTTATCTCCTGTGTGTATTCTCTGGTGTAGAGTCAGAGCGCTAGATGTAGCAAACCTCTTCCCACATTGACCACAGCTATAAGGTTTCTCTCCTGTGTGTATTCTCTTGTGTTGAGTCAGATGGCAAGATCGACCAAAACTCTTCCCACATTGACCACAGCTATAAGATTTCTCTCCTGTGTGTGTTCTCTGATGAATTTTAATCCCTGATGGGGAGGTGAATCTCTTCCCACAGTCAGAGCAGCAGTGAGTTCTCTTCCCTGTGGATCTCTGCAGGTGTTTGTTGAGGTGTTCTGATCTGGAGAGACTCTTCTCTGCCTCTTCAGCATCATGATGTTGTTGAGGCTCCCCAGAGGATCCACGATAGTCACGTCTCTCTCCTGTGTGAACAACAAAGTCAGACAGATGGTTGAAGGTCCACAACAGCGGTAATCCACTGTAAAAGGTGATGCCAACAGCGTAGCCATGATGTTGTACAACAATTGACGTCTGTAATGAATGTTAAAATTATTTGACAATTGTCTTAAAATGAGCAAGAACAGTCATATTTTGTCTGGTTTTTCACATTAGTAGTAAAATTGATGATTGTAGGCTAGAAATAAGTTATTCATGTTGTTGAAACCCTAAGCAGTGTGCCAGACGACTTTTGGTCTCCAACATAGGCCCCTTCTGTGTTTAATAAAATTGTGGCACGAAGGCGATGCGCACAGAATTTGATTGCAGAAACTCCTTCCTGCTAATGAGGAAACCGATAGTTATGGATGTACTATATATGCCTGGAGCAAAAATGGTGAGCAAAGATTTTAGTTTTTCACAATGTATTCTGAATGTGAATGGGGGAAAACTCAGGGGAGTAACCTCCATTTCCAGGTTGCTTATGAGTACATTTCACACTACTTTGGATTATAATTGTAAGGCTCATTTGAATGTCCTGCTTAATATAATGTTTGCTACAGTATTGTGAATTCTGTGTAATTATTGAAGAACTGCGTTAATGACAGTATCCATTTGGGTGTTGTCAATACAGTTACGATTTTTTACATTTATGTTAATTGTATTTTTTAAAACCACCTTTATTTAACCAGGTAGGCCAGTTGAGAACAAGTTCTCATTTACAACTGCAATCTGGCCAAGATAAAGCAAAGCAGTGCGACACAAACAACAGAGTTACAAGTGGGATAAACAAACGTACAGTCAATAACACAACAGAAAAATCTATATACAGTGTGTGCAAATGGAGTACGGAGGTAAGGCAATAAATAGGCCATAGTAGCGAAGTAATTACAATTTAGCAAATTAACACTTGAGGGATAGATGTGCAGATGATGTTCAAGTAGAGATACTGGTGGGCAAAAGAGCAGAAAAAGTAAATAAAAACATGGGGATGAGGTAGGTAATTGGATGGGCTATTTACAGATGGGCTGTGTACAGCTGCAGCGATTGGTAAGCTGCTCAGATAGCTGATGATGCTTAAAGTTAGTGAGGGAGATATGTCTCCAACTTCAGCGATTCGTTCCAGTAATTGGCAGAAGAGAACTGGAAGGAAATGCGGCCAAAGTAGGTGTTGGCTTTGGGGATGACCAGTGAGATATACCTGCTGGAGCGCGTGCTATGGGTGGGTGTTGCTATGGTGACCAGTGAGCTGAGTAAAGGCAGAGCTTTACCTAGCAAATACTTATAGATGACCTGGAGCCAGTGGGATTGGCAACAAATATGTAGCGAGGGCCTGCCAACGAGAGCATACAGGTCGCAGTGGTGGGTGGTATATGGGGCATTGGTGACAAAACGGATGGCACTGTGATAGACTGCATCCAGTTTGCTGAGTAGAGTGTTGGAGGCTATTTTGTAAATGACATCTCCGAAGTCAAGGAGCGGTAGTATAATTACAGTGGGGCAAAAAAGTATTTAGTCAGCCACCAATTGTGCAAGTTCTCCCACTTAAAAAGATGAGAGAGGCCTGTAATTTTCATCATAGGTACACTTCAACTATGACAGACAAAATGAAAAAAAAATCCAGAAGCATTTCAAGGTCCTGGAGTGTCCTAGCCAGATCTCAACCCCATAGAAAATCTTTGGAGGGAGTTGAAAGTCCGTGTTGCCCAGCGACAGCCCCAAAACATCACTGCTCTAGAGGAGATCTGCATGGAGGAATGGGCCAAAATACCAGCAACAGTGTGTGAAAACCTTGTGAAGACTTACAGAAAACATTTGACCTGTGTCATTGCCAACAAAGGGTATATAACAAAGTATTGAGATAAGTATTTGGTAAATAACAAAAGTTTATTTTCCACCATAATTTGCAAATAAATTCATAAAAAATCCTACAATGTGATTTTCTGGAGTTTTTTTTCTCATTTTGTTATTTTAGTTGACGGTACCTATGATGAAAATAACTGGCCTCTCTCATCTTTTTAAGTGGGAGAACTTGCACAATTGGTGGCTGACTAAATACTTTTTTGCCCCACTGTACCTCCTGGAGAGCGTGCTATGGGTGGGTGTTGCTATGGTGACCAGTGAGCTGAGTTAAGGCGGCCTAGCAAAGACTTATAGGAGCCAGTGGGTTTGGCGACGAATATGTAGTGAGGGCCAGCCGACGAGAGCATACAGGTCCCAGTGGTGGGTGGTATATGGGGCTTTGGTGACAAAACAGATGGCACTGTGATAGACTGCATCCAGTTTGCTGAGTAGAGTGTTGGAGGCTATTTTGTAAATGACATCACCGAAGTCAAGGATCGGTAGAATAGTCAGTTTTACGAGGGTATGTTTGGCAGCGTGAGTGAAGGAGGCTTTGCTGCGAAATAGGAAGCCGATTATAGATTTAATTTTGGATTGGAAATGCTTAATGTGACTCTGGAAGGAGAGTTTAGTCTAGCCAGACACCTAGGTATTTATAGTTGTTCACATATTCTAAGTCAGAACCGTCCAGAGTAGTGATGCTGGACGGACGGGCGGGTGCGTGCAACAATCAGTTGAAGAGCATTCATTTAGTTTTACTAGCATTTAAGAGCAGTTGGAGGCCACGGAAGGAGTGTTGTATGGCATTGAAGCTAGTTTGGAGGTTTGTTAACACAATGTCCAAAGAAGGGCCAGATGTATACAGAATGGTGTCGTCTGCGTAGAGGTGGATCAAGGAATCACCCGCAGCAAGAGCGACATCGTTGATGTATACAGAGAAAAGAGTCGGTCCGAGAATTGAAACCTGTGGTACCCCCATAGAGACTGCCAGAGGCCCGGACAACAGGCCCTCCGATTTGACACACTGAACTCTGTCTGAGAAGTAGTTGGTGAACCAGGCGAGGCAGTCATTTGAGAAACCAAGGCTATTGAGTCTGCCGATAAGAATACGGTGATTGACAGAGTCGAAAGCCTTGGCCAGGTCGATGAAGACGGCTGCACAGTACTGTCTTTTATCGATGGTGGTTATGATATCGTTTAGTACCTTGAGCGTGGCTGAGGTGCACCCGTGACCAGCTCGGAAACCGGATTGCACAGCAGAGAAGGTACGGTGGGATTCGAAATGGTCAGTGATCTGTTTGTTAACTTGGCTTTCGAAGACTTTAGAATGGCAGGGCAGGATGGTGATTGGTCTGTAATAGTTTGGGTCTAGAGTGTCACCCCCTTTGAAGAGGGGGATGACCATGGAAGCGTTCCAATCTTTAGGAATCTCGGATGATACTAAAGAGAGGTTGAACAGACTAGTAATAGGGGTTGACACAACGGCGGCGGATAATTTTAAAAAGAGAGGGTCCAGATTGTCTAGCCCAGCTGATTTGTACGGGTCCAGGTTTTACAATTCTTTCAGAACCTCAGCTATCTGGATTTGGGTGAAGGAGAAGCTGGGGAGGTTTGGGCAAGTAGCTGCGGGGGGTGGGGAGCTGTTGGCCGGGGTTGGGGTAGCCAGGAGAAAAGCATGGCCAGCCGTAGAGAAATGTTAATTTAAATTCTCCATTATCGTGGATTTATCAGTGGTGACAGTGTTTCCTAGCCTCAGTGCAGTGGGCAGCTGGGATGAGGTGCTCTTATTCTCCATGGACTTTACAGTGTCCCAACACTTTTTGGAGTTAGAGCTACAGGATGCACATTTCTGTTTGAAAAAGCTAGCCTTTGCTTTCCTAACTGAGTGTGTGTATTGGTTCCTGACTTCTCTGAAAAGTTGCATATAGCGGGGACTATTCGATGCTAGTGCAGTCCGCCACAGGATGTTTTTGTGCTGGTCGAGGGCAGTCAGGTCTGGAGTGAACCAAGGGCTATATCTGTTCTTAGTTCTACATTTTTTGAAAGGGGCATGCTTATTAAAGGTGGTGAGGAAATTACAATTAAAGAACAACCAGGCATCCCCTACTGACAGGATGAGGTCAATATCCTTCCAGGACACCCGGGCCAGGTCGATTAGAAATGCCTTCTTGCAGAAGTGTTTTAGGGAGCGTTTGACAGTGATGAGGGGTGGTCGTTTGACCGCAGACCCATAACGGATGCAGGCAATGAGGCAGTGATCGCTGAGATCCTGATTGAAAACAGTAGAGGTGTATTTGGAAGGCAAGTTGGTCAGGATAATATCTATGAGGGTGCCCATGTTTATGGATTTAGGGTTGTACCTGGTGGGTTCCTTGATAATTTATGTGAGATTGAGTGCATCTGGCTTGGATTGTAGGACGGCCGGGGTGTTTACCTCACTAGGGTAGGGGGCACTATTTTCACCTCCGGATTTGTCACATCCTGACCCTTGTAAGATGTCATTTTCTATAGTAGAGTAGGTCAGGGCGTGACAAGGGGGTGTTTTGTGTTTTTCTATGTTTACTATGTTTTAGTTCTAGTTTTTCTATGTTGTTGTTTTTTTGGGTTGATCTCCAATAGGAGGCAGCTGGTCCTCGTTGCCTCTGATTGGAGATCATATTTAAGTAGGGGGTTTCCTTCCTGGGTTTTGTGGGTGATTATATTTTGAGTAGTGTTTGTTTCTCTCGGCGTCACAGTTTATTGTTTTGTCCTATTCTAGTTTATTTATGTATGTATTGCATTAAGTTTCACTGATTAAATATGTGGAACTACACAAACGCTGCATCTTGGTCCGCTCCTTCCGACAGCCGTGACAGGATTAAAAGTGTGCCCAAAGTAAACTGCCTGTTTCTCAGGCCCAGAAGCTAGGATATGCATATATTTGCATATTATTGGTAGATTTGGAGAGGAAACACTCTGAAGTTTCCAAAACTGTTAAAATAATGTCTGTGAGTATAACATAACTGATATGACAGATGAAAACCTGAGAAAAATCTATCCAGGAAGTGGGATTCTTTTTATTTTTGTAGTTTTCCATTGACTGCCTATAGAGATTCCATTGACGTAGGACTCAAACTGCACTTCCTACGGCTTCCACTAGATGTCAACAGTCTTTAGAAATTGTTTATGGCTTGTATCCTGAAAAATGAGAGAGTAAGACCACTCTGAATGAGTGGACCACTCAGTGTCCCAGAGATTTTTCATGCGCGAGACCGAGAGCGCACCTTTCTTGTTTACCTTTTAATTTGACGACGTTATTGTCCGGTTGAAATGTTATCTATTATTTAGGCTAAAAACAACCTGAGGATTGATTATAAACATCGTTTGACATGTTTCTACGAACTTTACTGATACTTTTCGGGTTTTTCGTATGGCTGTTGTGATTGCCTTTGAGCCTGTGGATTACTGAACAAAATGCATGAATAAAACGGAGGTTTTTGGATATAAAGAGAGACTTTACCGAACACAACGCACATTTATTGAGTAAATGGGAGTCTTGTGAGTTGCAACGATATGAAGATCATCAAAAGTAAGTGATTCATTTTATCGCTATTTCTGACTTGTGTAACTCCTCTACTTGGCTGGTAACTGTTTGTAATGATTTGTCTGCTGGGCGCTGTTCTCAGATAATCGTATGGTATGCTTTCACGGTGAAGCCTTTTTGAAATCTGACACCGTGGTTTGATTAACAAGAAGTTAATCTTTAAACCGATGTATAACACTTGTATGTTTTATGAATTCTTATAATGAGTATTTCTGTTTTTGAATTTGGCGCTCTGCAATTTCACTGGATGTTGGCCATGTGGGACGGTAGCGTCCCACACCCCCTAGAGAGGTTAACCTCTTATGGCTAGGGGGCAGTATTTTCACGGCTGGATAAAAAACGTACCCGATTTATTCTGATTATTAGTCCTGCCCAGAAACTAGAATATGCATATAATTATTAGCTTTTGATAGAAAACACTCCAAAGGTTCTAGAACTGTTTGAATGGTGTCTGTGAGTATAACAGAACTCATTTGGCAGGCCAAAACGTGAGAAGATTCTGTACAGGAAGTACCCTGTCTGACCATTTCTTGCCCTTCTTTGTCATCTCTATTCATTACAAAGGATCTCTGCTGTTACGTGACACTTCCTACGGCTCCAATGGGCTCTCAGAGCCCGGGAAAAACCTGAATGACGTAATTCAAAGCCCTGGCTGAAACACACGAGCGCTTTTGCTAAGTGGTCTATCAGAGGACAAAGGGCTTAGGCTTGAGCACTGGCCGCCCCCGCCTTTCTGTTTTTCCCTCTGTTTACAGACACGCAAATTCCCGGTCGGAATATTATCGCTTTTCTACGAGATAAATTGCATAAAAATTGATTTTAAACAGCGGTTGACATGCTTCGAAGTACGGTAATGGAATATTTAAAAAAAAATTGTCACGTTATGCGCCATGCACGCGACCGTGATTTACCATTGGGATAGTGTCTAGAACGCACGAACATAACGTCACTGATGGAACATAACGATGGATTATTTGGGACCAAACCTACATTTGTTACTGAAGTAGAAGTCCTGGGAGTGCATTCTGACGAAGAACAGGAAAGGTAAGACCATTTTTCTTATAGTAAATCTGATTTTGGTGAAGGCTAAACTTGCCGGGTGTCTAAATAGGTAGCCCGTGATGGCTGGGCTATGTACTTAGAATATTGCAAAATGTGCTTAATCCGAAAAGCTATTTTAAAATCGGACATATCGAGTGCATAGAGGAGTTCTGTATCTATAATTCTTAAAATAATTGTTATGCTTTTTGTGAACGTTTATCGTGAGTAATTTAGTAAATTGTTAGTAAATTCCCCGGAAGTTTGCGGGGGGTATGCTAGTTCTGAACGTCACATGCTAATGTAAAAAGCTGTTTTTTGATATAAATATGAACTTGATTGAACAAAACATGCATGTATTGTATAACATAATGTCCTAGGTGTGTCATCTGATGAAGATCATCAAAGGTTAGTGCTGCATTTAGCTGTCTTCTGTGTTTTTGTGACATTATATGCTAGCTTAAAAAATGGGTAGTCTGATTATTTCTGGCTGGGTAGTCTGCTGACATAATCTAATGTTTTGCTTTCGCTGTAAAGCCTTTTTGAAATCGGACAGTGTGGTTAGATTAACGAGAGTCTTGTCTTTAAATAGCTGTAAAATAGTCATATGTTTGAGAAATTGAAGTAATAGCATTTCAAACGTTTTGAAAACCCCCTAGAGAGGTTAAGCATATCCCAGTTTAGGTCCCCTAACAGAACAAACTCTGAAGATAGATGGGGGCCAATCAATTCACATATGGTGTCCAGGGCAGCTGGGAGCTGAGGGGGGTCTGTAACAGGCGGCAACAGTGAGAGACTTATTTCTGGAGAGATTCATTTTTTTAATTAAAAGCTCGAACTGTTTGGGCTTAGACCTAGAAAGTATGATAGAACTTTAATCTCTGCAGTAGATTACTCCTCCTGATTCAGACACATCAAGGACATCAAGGTTGGCGGAGTGTGCTGAAGCAGTGAGTCAAAAAACTTAGGGAGGAGGCTTCTGATGTTAACATGCATGAAACCAAGGCTTTTACGGTTACAGAAGTCAACAAATGAGAGCGCCTGGGGACACACAGGGCCTGGGATAACATCTACATCACCAGAGGAGTAGGATGAGGGTACGGCTAAAGGCTTTCAGAACTGGTCGGCTCCCTCCGGTCAGGTCATGCTGACGACTGGCTCCCTCCCTCCGGTCAGGTCATGCTGACGACTGGCTCCCTCCCTCCGGTCAGGTCATGCTGACGACTGGCTCCCTCCCTCCGGTCAGGTCATGCTGACGACTGGCTCCCTCCCTCCGGTCAGGTCATGCTGACGACTGGCTCCCTCCCTCCGGTCAGGTCATGCTGACGACTGGCTCCCTCCCTCCGGTCAGGTCATGCTGACGACTGGCTCCCTCCCTCCGGTCAGGTCATGCTGACGACTGGCTCCCTCCCTCCGGTCAGGTCATGCTGACGACTGGCTCCCTCCCTCCGGTCAGGTCATGCTGACGACTGGCTCCCTCCCTCCGGTCAGGTCATGCTGACGACTGGCTCCCTCCCTCCGGTCAGGTCATGCTGACGACTGGCTCCCTCCCTCCGGTCAGGTCATGCTGACGACTGGCTCCCTCCCTCCGGTCAGGTCATGCTGACGACTGGCTCCCTCCCTCCGGTCAGGTCATGCTGACGACTGGCTCCCTCCCTCCGGTCAGGTCATGCTGACGACTGGCTCCCTCCCTCCGGTCAGGTCATGCTGACGACTGGCTCCCTCCCTCCGGTCAGGTCATGTTGACGACTGGCTCCCTCCCTCCGGTCAGGTCATGTTGACGACTGGCTCCCTCCCTCCGGTCAGGTTATGTTGACGACTGGCTCCCTCCAGTCAGGTTATGTTGACGACTGGCTCCCTCCAGTCAGGTTATGTTGACGACTGGCTCCCTCCAGTCAGGTTATGTTGATGACTGGCTCCCTCTAGTCATTTGAGTGTCTTTATTATTTAATCAAACAGCGTGCTTAAAGCATCAGACAAGATCAGTACATATAGATTTTTATAAAAACACATGGGGCGATTGGTAGAAAGAACAGATGACTCCTGGTTGACCAAGATGTACTTTAGTTGGGGACAGCACTAGAACATGATTTTGGGGCTCCCGAGTGGCGCAGCGGACACTGCATCTCAGTGCTTGAGGCGTCACTAAAGACACCCTGGTTCAAATCCATTGAGTGTGACTCCAAATCCAGACCTCCATGGGTTGATAAATTGGATTTCCATTGATTATTTTTGTGTGATTTTGTTGTCAGCACATTAAACCATGTAAAGAAAAAAGTATTTAATAAGATTATTTCATTCCTTCAGATCTAGGATGTGTTATTTTAGTGTTCCCTTTATTTTTTTGAGCAGTGTATATATATACACACACACATTTAAAAAATAAATACAAAAATTGGCATGTCGGTGGCCAAAAATACCGATTACGATTAATCGGTCGACCTCTATACTATATAGCCTAGAAACCTGGTTAAACTATCATTATGACATCATGGATGAATTCTAGAATATACTATATAGCCTAGTAACCTGGTTAAACCATCATTATGACATCATGGATGAATTCTAGAATATACTATATAGCCTAGTAACCTGGTTAAACTATCATTATGACATCATGGATGAATTCTAGAATATACTATATAGCCTAGAAACCTGGTTAAACTATCATTATGACATTATGGATGAATTCTAGAATATACTATATAGCCTAGTAACCTGGTTAAACTATCATTATGACATCATGGATGAATTCTAGAATATACTATATAGCCTAGAAACCTGGTTAAACTATCATTATGACATCCTGGATGAATTCTAGAATATACTATATAGCCTAGAAACCTGGTTAAACTATCATTATGACATCATGGATGAATTCTAGAATATACTGTTTATCCTAGAAACCTGGTTAAACTATCATTATGACATCATGGATGAATTCTAGAATATACTATATATCCTAGAAACCTGGTTAAACTATCATTATGACATCATGGATGAATTCTAGAATATACTATATAGCCTAGAAACCTGGTTAAACTATCATTATGACCTCATGGATGGCCAGTCCTTGTATTCATAGTGTAGTGAATTCAGGGGGTAGTCCTGAGCTGAACTCAAACCTGGGTCCAGCAACTGTCAACACCTAACAACTGTTATGCCAAGATGTCTGAACTTCTTGAAGAGGTCGCTAGGTGTTGGGTTACGGTTGCTACAATAGCTTTCTCTATGAATTTGAGAGTGGTTACACTTCTTCCCCCATCCCTCAGCTGTTTACCAAACAAGCCTCTGGGCAGCCATTTTGTTGCTGTTTAAAAAACCCACACAACCCAGCAATCTGCAGTTCAAACAATAACAAATCTGTCATTCCACCACTGTTTTGGTAATAAGATGATGATGGGGTTGGAGAAATGTAACTACAGACAGACAGACCTATGGATGCAAGGACTGACCATCCATGATATCAACATTATAGTTTTAACCATGTTGAGGCTATACAGTGTTGGTTTACATTGTTTCTAGACGTTGGAGTAAAAAAAGCTTATTTGTGGTTCTGATGGGGAACAACAGTTGAACTAAGCTCATGAGACATGTGTTATATTCTTCAAGAATCAATGGCTATAAATTAATAATTTAAAGTCCAAATATGGATGTAACATTTGCAGATTTCCCCTTTAACACCACACATCAGTTGAACAACTGCAGAGTTTGTGCCTCTGTATTTAAGACAGTACTTACTAGTGTTAATCAGGGCCCGTTCATCGTTAGAACCATTGGATGCCTTAAGATGCGTTTGGGAAACCGGGCCCAGATATCCAGTTTCCTCCTTTATCTTCTTCCTTCTTCGATGTGACAGTCATCTCCTCCTCCTCTTTCTCTTCCTCCTCTCCTTTTACTGTAACTACTACTTGTTTTTGTATTTTAACATCTTTCTCTGCCTCCTCATCTTTCACTAGAACTTCTTTCTCCGTCCAGCAGACATCCTCTTCTTTAGCAGGAGGAGAGTAGCTTAGTGAACTCATGGTCGGGGATGTTAGCTAGCTAGCATTAGCGACTAGCCTAGTTCTAAGCTAACTTAGCAAACCAGCTAACTGACAAACAACGTAAATATATAATTAAATGGGCCAACAAGAACATACAACAGAAGTGTGTTTAATACACAGCGACTAATATACACCAAAAACAGTGTAAAGAGCGTGAATGTTGTAGCTATGTTTGCTAGAAAGCTACCGAGGTGTCTGACTAGCTGTTGTTGTTGAAGGAGCGTCCCGTCCACTAGATTATACGTCACACTGGCAGCATCGCCTGAACCTAAAAGACGCACATCGCCATCTGCTGACTGGAGGGCAACGCAGTTGAGGAACCAAAACGTTTATTTTTCATTTATTTCATAAAAGTTTAATATTACATTAAGTCGTTCAAAGAGAAGCATGTGTTGATTGATTTGTGTTTAATGAGTGAGAATTTAAAACAAACTTTACACCCACTACATATTTGCATTGAACCATACTTCTGACATGGATCATTTTGACCCCAGAGGCATATCTTTTATCATAGACAAAATGTGGTTTATTCAATTCTATTAAATTTTTCATGACTTTGTCAATCAACTTGTTGTTAGTAAATCTAAATCATGGTTTAGTGTTTCTGTATCAATATGGACTTTTAACAAATTCAAATCCTTTGGAGTCATTTTGACCCCAGCCAAAAGCACCTTTGATAAATAGGACGTTTATTTTAAATAAAAATCGAATCACATTTTATCATACACATGTTTAGCAGATGTTATTGCGGGTGTAGCGAAATGCTTGTGTTTCTAGCTCCGACAGTGCAGTAATGTCTAACAAGTAAAATCTAACAATTTCACAACATATACCCAATACACACACATCTAAGTGTTTGAATCTAGGTTTCTCTGTAGACATGATCCATCCCACCAGAGGGTGGAGGGGCACCTGTATCAGTGGTTTTGACCAGATAGACACCTGCAGATACACAGTATAGTGCCTCCCATGTACTCTCCTAAGATTGGACTTTTCTATATCACATGACAGTGTATAAACTTTGATTTGATCATGTACAAAACTGCGGTAGAAAAGTAAAGTATTCAGACCCCTTCACATTTTCCACATTTTGTTACATTACAGCCTTATTCTAAAATGTACTTTTTCCCCCCCTCATCAATCTACACACAATACCCCATAATGACATCACAATACCCCATAATGACATCACAATGCCCCATAATGACATCACAATACCCCATAATGACAGAGTGAAAACAGGTTTTTAGAGATTTTTGCAAATGTATTTACTTAGGTATTCAGACCTTTTGCTATGAGACTCGAAATTGAGCTCAGATGCATCCTGATTCCATTGATAATCCTTGAGATGTTTCTACAACTTGATTGGAGTCCACTTGTGGTAAATGCATTTGATTGGACATGATTTGAAAGGCAGACATCTGTCTATGTAAGGTCCCACAGTTGACAGTGCATGTCAGAGCAAAAACCGAGCCATGAGGTCCAAAGGAATTGTCCATAGAGCTCTGAGACAGGATTGTGTCGAGGCACAGATCTGGCGAAGGGTTCCAAAAAATGTCTGCAGCATTGAAGGTCCCCAAGAACAAAGAGGCCTCCATCATTCTTAAATGGAAGAAGTTTGGAACCACCAAGACTCTTCCTAGAGCTGGCCGCCCGGCCAAACTGAGAAATCGGGGGAGAAGGGCCTTGGTCAGGGAGGTGAACAAGAACCCGATGTTCACTCTTACAGAGCTCCAGAGTTCCTCTGTGGAGATGGGAGAACCTTCCAGAAGGACAACCATCTCTGCAGCACTCCAGCAATCAGGCCTTAATGTAGCAATGATTAAATTGTCAACATTTATTTCAATGGACAATTCAGTGAACTGTTCGGTGAAAGGTGTCGGCTAGCAAGTTCAAAAAGGACACCACCAGCTCATCGTTCCCTAATTCTTTAGCCATGATTTGACAGTTCTTTATCTTTAGCCCGTCTATTAGTCTTTCTTTTCCATTTACATGAGACATTGTTATTTCATACTTATTTCCGTCTTTCATTCGACATCCCAGTATTGCTCCGCAAACTTCCTTTATTCCTCTCAGCAATTCCATCGTTGTTATTCTCCCTTCTCCACTTATTTCCACGTTCACCGTCAGTTCCTTCTCATATGTTCTTTTTTTCAGTTCTTCGTTTAACATTCTGATTTCACTGTTGTCCTTTCTCGTCGTCGTTTGTATTCTTGATGTCGAAGCCATGTTGTCTGTCCGGTTATTTTAAGCAATATCCCCCAAACAGCTCACGCTGATGGGGGACAATAGCAAAAAAGTTTCACAGAAACTTCACTACAGTCACTCACAAACTTTCAAACTTATAAAGCAAATAGACCTCCAAAAACAACGATATTCTCTCTCAAGCACTCAGACACCTGCTTCTCTTCCACTTCTGAAACTCCAAAAAGGGGCGTGTGAAGGGAACGTGATAACCACTACACTACAGAAACTGCTACTTGATTTTTTTGCAAGGAGTATACCGAATTTTACAGATATTCATGGCAAGTATTCGAATTTCCAAAATAAGGCATCAATGAAATTCTCTGTTACCACTATGATACTTCTTGAATGTGTCATTGAGCGTTGTTTCCGCCCGGTTTCGAACCAGGGACCTTTCACGTGTGAAGCAAACGTGATAACCACTACACTACAGAAACTGCTGCTACATTTATCTACAAGGAGTAAACCGAATTTTACAGATATTCATGGCACGTATTTGAATTTCCAAAATACAGAATTTATGAAAATAACTATTCTCTGTTAAAAGTATAGTGCCTACTGCACGTGTCAAAGAGCACTGTTTCCGCCCGGTTTCGAACCGAGGACTTTTCGCGTGTTAAGCAAACGTGATAACCACTACACTACAGAAACTGCTGCTACAATTATCCGCAAGGAGTAAACCGAATTTTACGATATTCATGGCACGCTTTCGAATTTCCAAAATTGAGAATTAATGAAATTCTCTGTTACCACTATGATACTTCTTGAAGGTGTCAATGAACGTTGTTTCCACAGGTTTCGAACCAGGGACCTTTCGTGTGTGAAGCGAACGTGATAAACACTACACCACAGAAACTACTGCTACAATTTGCTGCAAGGAGTAAACCGAAATTTAAAGATATTCATGGCACGCGTTTGAATTTCCAAAATAAGGTCATTATGAAAATAACTATTCTCAAAGAGCACTGTTTCCACCCGGTTTCGAACCGATGAACTTTCGCGTGTTAAGCGAATGTGATAACCACTACACTACAGAAACTGCTGCTACATTTAGCCACAAGGAGTAAACGAATTTTACAGATATTCATGGCACGTATTCAAATTTCCAAAATACAGAATTTATTAAAATAACTATTCTCTGTTAAAAGTAAAGTACCTACTGCACGTGTCAAAGAGCACTGTTTCCGCAGGTTTTGAACCAAGGACCTTTCACGTGTAAAGCGAATGTGATAACCACTACACTACAGAAACTGCTGCTACAGTTTGCTACAAGGAGTAAACCGAATTTTACTGATATTCATGGCACGAATTTCCAAAATACATGAAAAGAACTATTCTCTGTTAAAAGTTCAGTACCTACTGCACGTGTCAAAGAGCAATGTTTCTACCCGGTTTTGATCCGAGGACCTTATGCGTGTTAAGCGAACGTGATAACCACTACACTACAGAAACTGCTGCTACAATTATCTTGCAAGGAGTAAACCGAATTTTACTGATATACATGGCACGTGTTCAAATTTCCAAAATTAGGTATTTATGAAAATAACTATTCTCTGTTAAAAGTAAAGTACCTACTGCACGTGTTAAAGAGCACTGTTTCTGCCCGTTTTGATCTGAGGACCTTTCGCGTGTTAAGCGAACGTGATAACCACTACACTACAGAAACTGCTTCTACAATTAGCTGCAAGGAGTAAACCAAATTTTACCGATATTCATGGCACGTATTCGAATTTCCAAAATAAGGCATTAACGAATTTCTCTGTTACCACTATGATACTTCTTAAATGTGTCATTGAGCGTTGTTTCCGACCGGTTTTGAACCAAAGACTTTTCGCACGTGAAGCAAACGTGATAACCACTACACTACAGAAACTGCTGCTACATTTATCTACAAGGAGTAAACCGAATTTTACAGATATTCATGGCACGTATTCGAATTTCCAAAATACAGAATTTATGAAAATAACTATTCTCTGTTAAAAGTATAGTGCCTACTGCACGTGTCAAAGAGCACTGTTTCCGCCCGGTTTCGAACCGAGGACTTTTCGCGTGTTAAGCGAACGTGATAACCACTACACTACAGAAACTGCTGCTACATTTTGCCACAAGGAGTAAATCGAATTTTACAGATATTCATGGCACGTATTCGAATTTCCAAAATACAGAATTTATGAAAATAACTTTTCTCTGTTAAAAGTACAGTACCTACTGCACGTGTCAAAGAGCACTGTTTCCACCCGAGGACCTTTCGCGTGTTAAGCAAATGTGATAACCACTACACTATAGAAACTGCTACTACATTTTGCTGCAAGGAGTAAACCAAATTTTACAGATATTCATGGCACGTATTCGAATTTCCAAAATACAGAATTTATGAAAATAACTTTTCTCTGTTAAAAGTATAGTACCTACTGCACATGTCAAAGAGCACTGTTTCCACCCGGTTTCGAACCGAGGACCTTTCTCATTCTCGGTTCTACGTGATAACCACTAGACTACAGAAACTGCTGCTACAATTAGCTGCAAGGAGTAAACCGAATTTGACCAATATTCATGGCACATATTCGAATTTACAAAATAAGTCATTAATGAATTTCTCTTTTATCACTATGATACTTCTTGAATGTGTCTATTAGCGTTGTTTCCGCCGGGTTTCGAACCAGGGACTTTTCACGTGTGAAGCACACATGATAACAACTACACTACAGAAACTGCTGCTACAATTATCTGCAAGGAGTGAACCGAATTTTACAGATATTCATGGTACTCGTTCAAATTTCCAAAATTAGGCATTTATGAAAATAACTATCCTCTGTTAAAAGTACAGTACCTACTGCACATGTCAAATAGCACTGTTTCCACCCGGTTTCGAACCGAGGACCTTTCGCCTGTAAAGCAAAAGTGTTAACCACTACACTACAGAAACTGCTGCTTGATTTTTCTGCAAGGAGTAAACCGAATTTTACAGATATTCATGGCACGTATTCGAATTTCCAAAATAAGGCATTAATGAAATTCTCTGTTACCGCTATAGTACTTCTTGAATGTGTCAATGAGCATTGTTTCCGCTGGTTTCGAACCAGGGACCTTTCGTGTGTGAAGCGAACGTGATAAACACTACACCACAGAAACTACAGCTACATTTAGATGCAAGGAGTAAACCGAATTTTAAAGATATTCATGGAACGTATTCGAATTTCCAAAGTAACGGATTCATGAACTTCTCTGTGGTACTAATTGAATGTGTCAATGAGCGTTGTTTCCGCCTGGTTTCGAACCGGGGACCTTTCGCGTGTGAAGCGAACGTGATAACCACTACACTACAGAAACTGCTGCTTGATTTTTCTGCAAGGAGTAAACCGAATTTTACAGATATTCATGGCACGTATTCGAATTTCAAAAATAAGGCATTAATGAAATTCTCTTTTACCGCGAAAGTACTTCTTGAATGTATCAATGAGCGTTGTTTTCGCCTGGTTTCGAACCGGGGACCTTTTGCGTGTGTAGCGACCGTGATAACCACTACACCACAGAAACTAGTACTACAATTAGCTGCAAGGAGTAAACCGAATTTTAAAGATATTCATGGCACGTGTTCGAATTTCCAAAATAAGGCATTCATGAAATTCTCTGTTACCGCTATAGTACTTCTTGAATGTGTCAATGATCGTTGTTTCTGCCAGGTTTCGAACCAGGGACCTTTCGCGTGTGAAGCAAATGTGATAACCACTACACTACAGAAACTGCTGCTACAATTATATGCAAGGAGTAAACCGAATTTTATAGATATTCATGGCACGTATTGGAATTTCCAAAATACGGAAATTATGAAAATAACTTTTCTCTGTTAAAAGTACAGTGCCTACTGCACGTGTCAAAGAGCACTGTTTCCACCCGGTTTCGAACCGAGGACCTTTCGCGTCCTCGGTTCGACGTGATAACCACTAGACTACAGAAACTGCTGCTACAATTAGCTGCAAGGAGTAAACCGAATTTTACCGATATTCATGGCACGTATTCGAATTTCCAAAACAAGTCATTAATGAATTTCTCTGTTATCACTATGATACTTCTTGAATGTGTCAATTAGCATTGTTTCCTCTGGTTTCGAACCAGGGACCTTTCGTTTGTGAAACGAACGTGAAAAACACTACACCACAGAAACTTTTGCTACAATTATCTGCAAGGAGTAAACCGAATTTTAAAGATATTCATGGAACGTATTCGAATTTCCAAAATAAGGCATTCATGAAATTCTCTGTGGTACTAATTGAATGTGTCAATGAGCGTTGTTTCCGCCCGGTTTCGAAACAGGGACCTTTCGCGTGTGAAGCAAAAGTGATAACCACTACACTACAGAAACTGCTGCTTGATTTTTCTGCAAGGAGTAAACCGAAATTTACAGATATTCATGGCACGTATTCAAATTTCCAAAATAAGTCATTAATGAAATTCTCTGTTACCGCTATAGTACTTCTTGAATGTGTCAATGAGCGTTGTTTCCGCCCGGTTTCGAACCAGGGACCTTTCCCTTGTGATGCAAACATGATAACCTCTACACTACAGAAACTGCTGCTACAATTATTTTGCAAGGAGTAAACCGAATTTTACTGATATACATGGCACGTGTTCAAATTTCCAAAATTAGGTATTTATGAAAATAACTATTCTCTGTTAAAAGTAAAGTACCTACTGCACGTGTCAAATAGCACTGTTTCCACCCGGTTTCCAACCGAGGACCTTTCGCGTGTAAAGCAAACGTGATAACCACTACACTACAGAAACTGCTGCTTGATTTTTCTGCAAGGAGTAAACCGAATTTTACAGATATTCATGGCACGTATTCGAATTTCCAAAATAAGGCAGTAATGAAATTCTCTGTTACCGCTATAGTACTTCTTGAATGTGTCAATGAGCGTTGTTTCCGCCCGGTTTCGAACCAGGGACCTTTCACGTGTGAAGCAAATGTGATAACCACTACACTACAGAAACTACTGCTACATTTTGCTACAAGGAGTAAACCGAATTTTACAGATATTCATGGCACGCGTTCTAATTTCCAAAATAAGGTATTTATGAAAATAACTATTCTCTGTTAAAAGTACAGTGCCTACTGCACGTGTCAAAGAGCACTGTTTCCGTCCGGTTTCGAACCGAGGACCTTTCGCATGTTAAGCGAACGTGATAACCACTACACTACAGAAACTGCTTCTACAATTAGCTGCAAGGAGTAAACCGAATTTTACCGATATTCATGGCACGTATTCGAATTTCCAAAACAACGCATTAACGAATTTCTCTGTTACCACTATGATACTTCTTGAATGTGTCATTGAGCGTTGTTTTCGACCGGTTTCAAACCAAAGACTTTTCGCATGTGAAGCAAACGTGATAACCACTACACTACAGAAACTGCTGCTACATTTATCTACAAGGAGTAAACCGAATTTTACAGTTATTCATGGCACGTATTCGAATTTCCAAAATACAGAATTTATGAAAATAACTATTCTCTGTTAAAAGTATAGTGCCTACTGCACGTGTCAAAGAGCACTGTTTCCGCCCGGTTTCGAACCGAGGACTTTTCGCGTGTTAAGCGAACGTGATAACCACTACACTACAGAAACTGCTGCTACATTTAGCTACGAGGAGGAAACCGAATTTTACTGATATTCATGGCACGTATTCGAATTTCCAAAATAAGGTATTAATGAAATTCTCTGTTACCGCTATAGTACTTCTTCAACGTGTCAATGAGTGTTGTTTCCGCCCGGTTTCGAACCAGGGACCTTTCGCTTTACACGCGAAAGGTCCTCGCATCTAAACCGGGCGGAAACAGTGCTCTTTGACACGTGCAGTAGGCACTATACTTTTAACAGAGAATAGTTATTTTCATAAATTCTGTATTTATGAAATTCGAATACGTGCCATGAATATCTGTAAAATTTGGTTTACTCCTTGCAGCAAAATGTAGTAGCAGTTTCTATAGTGTAGTGGTTATCACATTTGCTTAACACGCGAAAGGTCCTCGGGTGGAAACAGTGCTCTTTGACACGTGCAGTAGGTACTGTACTTTTAACAGAGAAAAGTTATTTTCATAAATTCTGTATTTTGGAAATTCGAATACGTGCCATGAATATCTGTAAAATTCGGTTTACTCCTTGTGGCAAAATGTAGCAGCAGTTTCTGTAGTGTAGTGGTTATCACGTTCGCTTAACACGCGAAAAGTCCTCGGTTCGAAACCGGACGGAAACAGTGCTCTTTGACACGTGCAGTAGGCACTATACTTTTAACAGAGAATAGTTATTTTCATAAATTCTGTATTTTGGAAATTCGAATACGTGCCATGAATATCTGTAAAATTCGGTTTACTCCTTGTAGATAAATGTAGCAGCAGTATCTGTAGTGTAGTGGTTATCACGTTTGCTTCACGTGCGAAAAGTCTTTGGTTCAAAACCGGTCGGAAACAACGCTCAATGACACATTCAAGAAGTATCATAGTGGTAACAGAGAAATTCGTTAATGCCTTATTTTGGAAATTCGAATACGTGCCATGAATATCGGTAAAATTCGGTTTACTCCTTGCAAGATAATTGTAGCAGCATTTTCTGTAGTGTAGTGGTTATCACGTTCGCTTAACACGCAAAAGGTCCTCGGATCAAAACCGGGTAGAAACAGTGCTCTTTGACACGTGCAGTAGGTACTGAACTTTTAACAGAGAATAGTTCTTTTCATAAATTCTGTATTTTGGAAATTCGAATACGTGCCATGAATATCAGTAAAATTCGGTTTACTCCTTGTAGCAAACTGTAGCAGCAGTTTCTGTAGTGTAGTGGTTATCACATTCGCTTTACACGTGAAAGGTCCTTGGTTCAAAACCGGCGGAAACAGTGCTCTTTGACACGTGCAGTAGGTACTTTACTTTTAACAGAGAATAGTTATTTTCATAAATTCTGTATTTTGGAAATTTGAATACGTGCCATGAATATCTGTAAATTTCGGTTTACTCCTTGTGGCTAAATGTAGCAGCAGTTTCTGTAGTGTAGTGGTTATCACATTCGCTTAACACGCGAAAGTTCATTGGTTCGAAACCGGGTGGAAACAGTGCTCTTAGAGATGTGCAGTAGGTACTGCACTTTTAACAGAGAATAGTTATTTTCATAATGACCTTATTTTGGAAATTCAAACGCGTGCCATGAATATCTTTAAATTTCGGTTTACTCCTTGCAGCAAATTGTAGCAGTAGTTTCTGTGGTGTAGTGTTTGTCACGTTCGCTTCACACACGAAAGGTCCCTGGTTCGAAACCTGTGGAAACAACGTTCATTGACACCTTCAAGAAGTATCATAGTGGTAACAGAGAATTTCATTAATTCTCAATTTTGGAAATTCGAAAGCGTGCCATGAATATCGTAAAATTCGGTTAACTCCTTGCGGATAAGTGTTGCAGCAGTTTCTGTAGTGTAGTGGTTATCACGTTTGCTTAACACGCGAAAAGTCCTTGGTTCGAAACCGGGCGGAAACAGTGCTCTTTGACACGTGCAGTAGGCACTATACTTTTAACAGAGAATAGTTATTTTCATAAATTCTGTATTTTGGAAATTCGAATACGTGCCATGAATATCTGTAAAATTCGGTTTACTCCTTGTAGATAAATGTAGCAGCAGTTTCTGTAGTGTAGTGGTTATCACGTTTGCTTCACATGCGAAAAGTCTTTGGTTCAAAACTGGTCGGAAACAACGCTCATTGACACATTCAAGAAGTACTATAGCGGTAACAGAGAATTTCATTGATGCCTTATTTTGGAAATTCGAATACGTGCCCTGAATATCTGTAAAATTCGGTTTACTCCTTGTAGCAAAATCAAGCAGCAGTTTCTGTAGTGTAGTGGTTATCACGTTCGCTTCACACGCCCCTTTTTGGAGTTTCAGAAGTGGAAGAGAAGCAGGTGTCTGAGTGCTTGAGAGAGAATATCGTTGTTTTTGGAGGTCTATTTGCTTTATAAGTTTGAAAGTTTGTGAGTGACTGTAGTGAAGTTTCTGTGAAACTTTTTTGCTATTGTCCCCCATCAGCGTGAGCTGTTTGGGGGATATTGCTTAAAATAACCGGACAGACAACATGGCTTCGACATCAAGAATACAAACGACGACGAGAAAGGACAACAGTGAAATCAGAATGTTAAACGAAGAACTGAAAAAAAGAACATATGAGAAGGAACTGACGGTGAACGTGGAAATAAGTGGAGAAGGGAAAATAACAACGATGGAATTGCTGAGAGGAATAAAGGAAGTTTGCGGAGCAATACTGGGATGTCGAATGAAAGACGGAAATAAGTATGAAATAACAATGTCTCATGTAAATGGAAAAGAAAGACTAATAGACGGGCTAAAGATAAAGAACTGTCAAATCATGGCTAAAGAATTAGGGAACGATGAGCTGGTGGTGTCCTTTTTGAACTTGCCCGCATACATTACGGATGAGGAGATAGAAGAGAAACTAAAAGGCTGGAATGTGAAGGCGACCACGCCAATCAAGAGGAGGATGTGGCCAGGAACGGACATTGTAGATGGGACGAGATTTTGCAAGGTAAAGTTTACAGACAATGTGCAATCCTTGCCATATTCTACTAAATTTAACACTGTCGAGGGATTTGAATATTTTCGTGTAATCCATGACAATCAAGTGAAGGTATGTAGATTATGTATTCAGCCGGGGCACATACTAAAGGAATGTCCGGAATTCACATGCCACAAATGTAGTGAACAAGGGCATTATGCCAGAGAATGTCGGAACATAGGAAATGTGTGCAAAATGTGTGACAGACCCAAAGTTAGATGTAGCTGTAATAAGGGAGAAGATCACTTACTTTTGCAAACAATGGACCTCACGTCTGAGGAAGGGGAGGGGAGTGTGCCGATGGAGAGAGAGGATGAGAGTGACATGGAGAGTGTGACTCCAGAGACAATGGCAGATAAGCTTGAAGAGCCTGTAATGTCTTATGGCAAAGCACGAGACGGGGTTTTAGTCTCTGCTGCTGACAAGGTGGAACAGCAGCACATGATGGGTGAAATACATACACAGGTGGAGATGGTGCAAGGTGCTTCTCAGGTGCCTGAGCCAGCTTTAAGCCTGTGTGAGAATTACACCAAAGAGTGGGTTGGGTCCACTGAAGTCACGGGCACTGTTAAAGCGCACTTTTCAAAAGGCTTCACAGCCGCTCCCCCCAAAAATCCAAATAAAGAGACGGATGATGAAATAGATGGTGAGGATCTTCAGTTGTTTGTAAAAACTAAGAGGTCATTGTCGAAAACCAGGGAGATGATGGGATTTGGAAAAAAGAAAAAGTAGGATTTGAAAGGACTTGTTTGACTCTGATTATACTTCTGCAAACATTAATAATGATTACAGTCGCATCCCTAAACGGTAACAGTTTGAGAAACATGAGAAAATTTGAGCAGGTATTAGTGTCTGTTAAGGCAGACATGTTGTGTTTTCAAGAGACCAATTGGACAGAATCCAAAATGCAGGAGATTAAGAGTAAATGGTCTGATTTAATTTTTTGTAGTCATGGAGGAGATAAAACATGTGGTGTGGCTATTTTGATAAAAAATGATGTGGTGCAGAATGTAAAACAAATATATGCTGACAATGATGGTAGACTTATTGTAATTGAATTTGAAGTTCAAAATGTAGTTTTTCGTTTAATTAATGTTTATGCTTCAAATATTGAATCTGAAAGGAGAGAAATGTTTCACAAATTAAAAACACTGTGCTCAGAAAACTGTATACTGATAGGAGATTTTAATGTGAGGTGTAGTAGAATGGATGCCTCTAGTTGTGCTAAATTCAGATATGACTCTTCTAGAAATGCATTATGGAAACTTATGAATGAGGAGAATCTAGTAGATATATGGAGGGCTGAAAATCCAAACAGAAGAGTATTCTCTAGAAGGCAGGTGGTTCTAAAGGAATTAAAACAAAGCAGAATTGATTTATGTCTAGCAAAACAAGAATTGGTGCAGAATGTTAAAAGAAGGTGTCATATACCTTTACAGCATATAGTGATCATGCAGTAATGTCATTTGAAATGGGTTTTGGTGTGGAGAGGAGAGGGGGAGGTGTATGGTGTTTAAATGCCAGTCTGTTAAAGGAGGAAGGATATAGAAATGAAATTGTTGAATGTATTAATGATGAAATGTCTAATGTACTGTTAAAAGAGAATGTGTGTTTATGGTGGGAGGAAGTGAAAGTAAAAGTAAAAAATAGGAGTATTAGGTACGCAAAAAATCATAACCGGTTAGATAAGCAGAAAGAAATAATGCTTAGGAATAGGATGTTGCATGAACTTGAAAAGGCTGATACGGATCCAGACTATGATGTTGTGAATTATTTGAAAATCCATGCAGAGCTGGGTAGTTATGAAAAAAAGAAATGTTTGGGTGCTATTGTTAGGAGCAGGGCACAGTACGCTTTGGAGGGAGAGAAATGTACATCCTTTTTTTTGGGTCTGGAAAAAAGAAAACAAACTAAGAGTTACATTGTAGAGTTGGAAGATGAAAGAGGTGTAAAGGTAAATGATTTTGTTGGGATCTTAGAGACAGTTGAAAACTTTTACAGAAATCTTTACAAAAAGAATGATGTAGATAAAGTGTGGGTTTGGGGTTTTAGGCTGGGTTTCTGTACAGCACTTTGAGATTTCAGCTGATGTACGAAGGGCTATATAAATACATTTGATTTGATTTGATAAAGTGTGTGTTGTAAAAGTGTTGGATACAATTAGTGCCAAAGTATCGCAGGCAGAGAGAATGATGTGTGATGAAGAGATTTCGATTATGGAAATCAAGGAAGCAATTGTTAGCACGCAAGGTAATAAAAGTCCGGGTTTGGACGGTTTAACAAATGAGTTCTATAAAGTCTTTGTAGATATTTTGGCACCCATTTTAGTGAGGGTGTTTCATTATATGGAAGAGAATAAGGAAATCCCTGAGTCTATGTCAACTGGAATGTTAACGATCTTATTCAAAAATAGGGGCAGTAGATTAAAGTTAGAAAATTATAGGCCTATTAGCCTTCTAAATTCGGACTATAAGATACTGACTAAAGTGTTAGCGAATAGGATGAAAAAGGTGATTGGGAGTATTATTGAATCAACACAAGCCTACGGCATACCTGGAAGAGATATTGCAGATGTAATTTGTACAATTAGGGATGTTGTTAATCAAATGAAAAATGAAGGTGGTATAGTTTTAAGTTTGGATTTTAACAAAGCTTTTGATAGAGTGGAGCACAGCTTTTTATTACAAACTATGGAGAGGTTTGGGTTTGGGCCAAAGTTTGTATCTTGGATCAACCTGTTGTATAGTGGGGCTAAAAGTTGTGTGAAATGTAACGGAGTGTTAACAGATACTTTTCCTGTGGAGAGGTCAGTAAGGCAGGGCTGTCCTTTGTCAGCTCTGCTGTACAGTGTTTCTACAGAACCGTTAGCTACATTGATAAATAGTAATAAAGAAGTAAGGGGTGTTGGAATCCCAGGTGGTGGTGTCAGTGTTGTACATCAGTACGCTGATGACACTACTTGTACTGTGAAGGATATAGAAAGTATTGGAAGCATTATGGAAATCATAGATATATATGGCAAGGCATCGGGTGCTAAAGTTAATATAGAGAAGACTGAAATAATGTTTGTTGGGGATATCAATGTAAAAGGGTGTGAGATTCCATTCAAGAGCGCAAAGGATTTTATTAAAGTGCTGGGAGTAAACATTGGTGTAAAGGAGAAAGAGGCAAAAGATATAACTTGGACTGGGATCCTTAATAAAGTCAAGCTAACGTTGAATTTCTGGAAAAATAGAAAACTTAAGTTACAAGGGAAAGTAATTGTTGCAAATGCTTTGGTATTATCCAAATTTGTGTATGTTTTGGGAGTCCTGGACATGCCGGAGTGGGTACTAAATTAATTGAATAATGTGGTGTCAAATTTTATATGGGATGGTAAAGGAGTGAGAATAGCTCAGAAAACATTGATTGCTGACTATGTGGATGGAGGTTTAAAACTTGTAGATTTAGATGTCCAAAGAAAAGCTATTAGGATAAAAACAGTAAAGAAATATTTGTATGACAGTGAAGATTATGGCTGGAAACACTTCTTTAAAGTCTACTTAGAGGAGAGTGGTGGTTGTGAGGATAATGGTTTATTGATGGGGCTTAAAAGGGCAATGTTTGAAAAGGTACCAGATTTTTATAAAGAGGTGCTAAATGCATGGGCAGAGTTGTTGCCTAATGTATATTATGAATGTGGACATATTGACCTGATTATGAATCAACCTATATTTCTGAATGAGAAAATCAAGAACAAAGAAAAAGTTTTGTATAATAAAGTATTTATGAGTGCAGGTCTACGGCAAATAAAAGATTATACATATGAGGTAATTCCAGGGTTTTTACCTGGGGAAGCTATTTTTGACATAATCAATGAATGGGATGAAGAGGTGGGAAGGGGAACAGTGAATAATATGTATAACAAGATAAAGAATAGTATACCAAGAGAATGGGTTGATTTAATAAATAGTGAAGTTGAAAGAGAAGATTTATTTGTATTTCCTAATTTGTTCATTGGTAGCAGTAAGAAGAAAGTACATTTATCTAGTATACCAGTGAAAAGATTGTATAGAATAATGGTAGGAAAAGTGTGTAGAAGGCCGGCTGCTGAGAAATTTTGGAAAGTAGTTTTTCCGGAATTAGATGAAAAAAAGATATGGGAAAATTTAAATGTAAAATATAATAGTAAGGAGTGTGAAAATAATGATTTCAAATTAAGACATAATAGAATATTTACAAAGGTGGTGTTAAAGCAAATTAATGGTGAGATAGAAAGGGAATGCGATGTATGTGGACGTTTCCCGGAAACTCTAATGCATTTCTTTATAGAATGTGAGGATTTAAAATATTTTTTTTGTAAAGTTAAGGAAATGTTATGTAGAAACTGGGGGGGAGATTTCGTGAAAAAGTATGCGTGGGAGGAACTTTTGTTATTTGGAGTGTCTGGTAAATGTGAGGGTGTTAATGTGTGTTTGTTGAATATGGTTTTGAGTTTTGTGAGGTATGCTATTTTTTGTAGGAGGAATTATGTTTCTTTTGACAGAAAGAGGGTTCAGGTGTGGAGTATCTTTATAGCACTGTTCAGTAAACACATAGATATGTTGTTTAATTATGGGATGGAACATTTTGATGAATCTTTTGTTGAAGGGAGTGGGTTAATTTCACGAGAGGAGAGTGGAGGTATCACTTATAATTTTTGAAAGCACTGTTTTGATATTTACTTTGTTTTTCATTGGGTCCCTTGAATTTGATAGGGGGTGAATTGTTCACCAGCTTCTGTTAGTCTAGTGTCTTCTGTATTGTTCTCTGTGGATTGTACTGTAAATATTGTAAACAAACATTTTTTATAAAAAAAAAAAAAAAAAAAAAAAAAATCACGTTTGCTTAAAACGCAAAAGGTCCTCGGATCGAAACCGGGCGGAAACAGTGCTCTTTGACACGTGCAGTAGGTACTTTACTTATAACAGAGAATAGTTATTTTCATAAATACCTAATTTTGGAAATTTGAACACGTGCCATGAATATCAGTAAAATTCGGTTTACTCCTTGCAGCTAATTGTAGCAGCAGTTTCTGTAGTGTAGTGGTTATCACGTTTGCTTCACACGCGAAAGGTCCCTGGTTCGAAACCGGGCGGAAACAACGCTCATTGACAAATTCAAGAAGTACTATAGTGGTAACAGAGATTTTAATTGATGCCTTATTTTGGAAATTCGAATACGTGCCATGAATATCTGTAAAATTTGGTTTACTCCTTGTAGTAAAATGTAGCAGCAGTTTCTGTAGTGTAGTGGTTATCACGTTTGCTTAACACGCGAAAAGTCCTCGGATCGAAACCGGGCGGAAACAGTGCTCTTTAACACGTGCAATAGGTACTTTACTTTTAACAGAGAATAGTTATTTTCATAAATACCTAATTTTTGGAAATTTGAACACGTGCCATGTATATCAGTAAAATTCGGTTTACTCCTTGCAAGATAATTGTAGCAGCAGATTCTGTAGTGTAGTGGTTATCACGTTTGCTTTACAAGCTAAAGGTCCTCCGTTCGAAACCGGGTGGAAACAGTGCTATTTGACACGTGCAGTAGGTACTGTACTTTTAACAGAGAAAAGTTATTTTCATAAATTCTGTATTTTGGAAATTCGAATACGTGCCATGAATATCAGTAAAATTCGGTTTCCTCCTCATAGCTAAATGTAGCAGCAGTTTCTGTAGTGTAGTGGTTATCACGTTCGCTTCACATGCGAAAAGTCCTCGGTTCGAAACAGGGCGGAAACAGTGCTCTTTGAGACGTGCAATAGGCACTATACTTTTAACAGAGAATAGTTATTTTCATAAATTCTGTATTTTGTAAATTCAAATACATGCCATGAATATCTGTAAAATTCGGTTTACTCCTTGTAGATAAATGTAGCAGCAGTTTCTGTAGTGTAGTGGTTATCACGTTTGCTTCACATGCGAAAAGTCCTTGGTTTGAAACCGGTCGGAAACAACGCTCAATGACACATTCAAGAAGTATCTTAGTGGTAACAGAGAAATTCGTTAATGCCTTATTTTGGAAATTCGAATACGTGCCATGAATATCTGTAAAATTCGGTTTACTCCTTGTAGCTAAATGTAGCAGCAGTTTCTGTAGTGTAGTTGTTATCATTTTCGCTTTACACGCGAAAGGTCCTCGAATCAAAACCGGGTGGAAATAGTGCTCTTTGACACGTGCAGTAGGTACTGTACTTTTAACAGAGAATAGTTATTTTCATAAATTCTGTATTTTGGAAATTCGAATACGTGCCATGAATATCTGTAAAATTCGGTTTACTCCTTGTAGCAAAATGTAGCAGCAGTTTCTGTAGTGTAGAGGTAATCACGTTTGCTTAACACGCGAAAAGTCCTTGGTTTGAAACCGGGCAGAAACAGTGCTCTTTGACACATGCATTAGGTACTGTACTTTAAACAGAGAATAATTATTTTCATAAATGCCTTATTTTGGAAATTCGAATACGTGCCATGAATATCTGTAAAATTCGGTTTACTCCTTGCAGCTAATTGTAGCAGTGGTTTCTGTAGTGTAGTGGTTATCACATTCGCTTTACACGCGAAAGGTCCTTGGTTTGAAACCGGGCAGAAACAGTGGTCTTTGACACCTGCAGTAGGTACTGTACTTTAAACAGAGAATAATTATTTTCATAAATGCCTTCTTTTGGAAATTCGAATACGTGCCATGTATATCTGTAAAATTCGGTTTACTCCTTGTAGCTAAATGTAGCAGCAGTTTCTGTAGTGTAGTTGTTATCACGTTTGCTTCACTCCGAAAAGTCCTTGGTTCGAAACCGGGCGGAAACAACGCTCATTGACACATTCAAGAAGTATCATAGTGGTAATAGAGAAATCCGTTAATGCCTTATTTAGGAAATTTGAATACGTGCCATGAATATCAGTAAAATTCGGTTTCCTCCTCATAGCTAAATGTAGCAGCAGTTTCTTTAGTGTAGTGGTTATCACGTTTGCTTAACACGCAAAAGGTCCTCGGATCGAAACCGGGCGGAAACAGTGCTCTTTCACACGTGCAGTAGGTACTTTACTTATAACAGAGAATAGTTATTTTCATAAACACCTAATTTTGGAAATTTGAACACGTGCCATGAATATCAGTAAAATTCGGTTTACTCCTCATAGCTAAATGTAGCAGCAGTTTCTGTAGTGTAGTGGTTATCACGTTCGCTTTACACGCGAAAGGTCCTCGAATCAAATCGGGTGGAAATAGTGCTCTTTGACACGTGCAGTAGGTACTTTACTTATAACAGAGAATAGTTATTTTCATAAATACCTAATTTTGGAAATTTGAACACGTGCCATGAATATCAGTAAAATTCGGTTTACTCCTTGCAGCTAATTGTAGCAGCAGTTTCTGTAGTGTAGTCGTTATCACGTTTGCTTCACACGCGAAAGGTCCCTGGTTCGAAACCGGGCGGAAACAACGCTCATTGACAAATTCATGAAGTACTATAGCGGTAACAGAGATTTTCATTGATGCCTTATTTTGGAAATTCGAATACGTGCCATGAATATCTGTAAAATTCGGTGTACTCCTTGTAGCAAACTGTAGCAGCAGTTTCTGTAGTGTAGTGGTTATCACGTTTGCTTAACACGTGAAAGGTCCTCGGTTCGAAACCGGGTGGAAACAGTGCTCTTTGACACGTGCAGTAGGTACTGTACTTTTAACCGAGAAAAGTTATTTTCATAAATTCTGTATTTTGGAAATTCCAATACGTGCCATGAATATCAGTAAAATTCGGTTTCCTCCTCGCAGCTAAATGTAGCAGCAGTTTCTGTAGTGTAGTGGTTATCACGTTCGCTTAACATGCGAAAGGTCCTCGGATCGAAACCGGGCGGAAACAGTGCTCTTTAACACGTGCAGTAGGTACTTTACTTTTAACAGAGAATAGTTATTTTCATAAATACCTAATTTTGGAAATTTGAACAAGTGCCATGTATATCAGTAAAATTCGGTTTACTCCTTGCAAGATAATTGTAGCAGCAGTTTCTGTAGTGTAGTGGTTATCACGTTTGCTTCACACGCGAAAGGTCCCTGGTTCGAAACCGGGTGGAAACAATGCTCATTGACACATTCAAGAAGTACTATAGCGGTAACAGAGAATTTCATTAATGCCTTATTTTGGAAATTCGAATACGTGCCATGAATATCTGTAAAATTCGGTTTACTCCTTGCAGGAAAATCAAGCAGCAGTTTCTGTAGTGTAGTGGTTATCACGTTCGCGTTACACGCGAAAGGTCCTCGGTTAGAAACCGGGTGGAAACAGTGCTATTTGACACGTGCAGTAGGTACTGTACTTTTAACAGAGAAAAGTTATTTTCATAAATTCTGTATTTTGGAAATTCGAACACGTGCCATGAATATCTGTAAAATTCGGTTTACTCCTTGCAGATAATTGTAGCAGCAGTTTCTGTAGTGTAGTGGTTATCACGTTTGCCTCACATGCGAAAGGTCCCTGGTTCGAAACCGGGCGGAAACAATGCTCATTGACACATTCAACAAGTACTATAGCGGTAACAGAGAATTTCATTAATGCCTTATTTTGGAAATTCGATTACGTGCCATGAATATCTGTAAAATTCGGTTTACTCCTTGTAGCAAAATGTAGCAGCAGTTTCTGAAGTGTAGTGGTAATCATGTTTGCTTAACACGCGAAAGGTCCTTGGTTCGAAACCGGGTGGAAACAGTGCTCTTTGTCACGTGCAGTAGGCACTGTACTTTTAACAGAGAATACTTATTTTCATAAATTGTGTATTTTGGAAATTTGAATACGTGCCATGAATATCTGTAAAATTCGGTTTACTCCTTGTAGCAAACTGTAGCAGCAGTTTCTGTAGTGTAGTGGATATCATGTTCGCTTAACACACGAAAGGTCCTCGGTTCGAAAACGGTCGGAAACAACGCTCAATGACACATTCAAGAAGCGTCATGGTGGTAACAGAGAAATTCGTTAATGCCTAATTTTGGAAATTAGAATACGTGCCATGAATATCTGTAAAATTCGGTTTACTCCTTGTAGCAAAATGTAGCAGCAGTTTCTGTAGTGTAGAGGTAATTACTTTTCTTTAACACGCGAAAGGTCCTTGGTTTGAAACCGGGCAGAAACAGTGCTCTTTGACACATGCATTAGGTACTGTACTTTAAACAGAGAATAATTATTTTCATAAATGCCTTCTTTTGGAAATTCGAATACGTGCCATGTATATCTGTAAAATTCGGTTTATTCCTTGTAGCTAAATGTAGCAGCAGTTTCTGTAGTGTAGTTGTTATCACGTTTGCTTCACCTCCGAAAAGTCCTTCGTTCGAAACCGGGCGGAAACAACGCTCATTGACACATTCAAGAAGTATCATAGTGGTAACAGAGAAATCCGTTAATGCCTTATTTTGGAAATTTGAATACGTGCCATGAATATCGGTAAAATTCGGTTTACTCCTTGCAGAAAAATCAAGCAGCAGTTTCTGTAGTGTAGTGGTTATCACGTTCGCTCTACACGCGAAAGGTCCTCGGTTCGAAACCGGCTGGAAACTGCTATTTGACACGTGCAGTAGGTACTGTACTTTTAACAGAGAAGAGATATTTTCATAAATGCCTAATTTTGGAAATTTGAACGCGTGCCATGAATATCTGTAAAATTCGGTTTACTCCTTGCAGATAATTGTAGCAGCAGTTTTTGTAGTGTAGTAGTTATCACGTTTGCTTCACTCGTGAAAAGTCCCTGGTTCGAAACCCAGCGGGAACAACGCAAATTGACACATTCAAGAAGTATCATAGTGATAACAGAGAAATTCATTAATGACTTATTTTGTAAATTCAAATACTTGCCATGAATATCTGTAAAATTCGGTTTACTCCTTGCAGAAAAATCAAGCAGCAGTTTCTGTAGTGTAGTGGTTATCACGTTTGCTTTACAAGCAAAAGGTCCTCGGTTCGAAACCGGCTGGAAACAGTGCTATTTGACACGTGCAGTAGGTACTGTACATTTAACAGATAAAAGTTATTTGGATCAATTCTGTATTTTGGAAATAAGAATACGTGCCATGAATATCAGTAAAATTCGGTTTCCTCCTCGTAGCTAACTGTAGCAGCAGTTTCTGTAGTGTAGTGGTTATCACGTTCGCTTAACACGCGAAAAGTCCTCAGTTCGAAACCGGGCGGAAACAGTGCTCTTTGACACGTGCAGTAGGCACTATACTTTTAACAGAGAATAGTTATTTTCATAAATTCTGTATTTTGGAAATTCGAATACGTGCCATGAATATCTATAAAATTCGGTTTACTGCTTGTAGATAAATGTAGCAGCAGTTTCTGTAGTGTAGTGGTTATCACGTTTGCTTCACATGCGAAAAGTCTTTGGTTCAAAACCGGTCGGAAACAACGCTCAATGACAAATTCAAGAAGTATCATAGTGGTAACAGAGAAATTCGTTAATGCCTTATTTTGCAAATTCGAATACGTGCCATGAATATCGGTAAAATTTGTTTTACTCCTTGCAGCTAATTGTAGAAGCAGTTTCTGTAGTGTAGTGGTTATCACGTTTGCTTAACAAGCGAAAGGTCCTCAGATCGAAACCAGGCAGAAACAGTGCTCTTTAACACGTGCAGTAGGTACTTTACTTTTAACAGAGAATAGTTATTTTCATAAATACCTAATTTTGGAAATTTGAACACGTGCCATGTATATCAGTAAAATTCGGTTTACTCCTTGCAAGATAATTGTAGCAGCAGTTTCTGTAGTGTAGTGGTTATCACGTTCGCTTAACACGCAAAAGATCCTCGGATCAAAACCGGGTAGAAACAGTGCTCTTTGACACGTGCAGTAGGTACTGTACTTTTAACAGAGAATAGTTCTTTTCATAAATTCTGTATTTTGGAAATTCGAATACGTGCCATGAATATCAGTAAAATTCAGTTTACTCCTAATAGCAAACTATAGCAGCAGTTTCTGTAGTGTAGTGGTTATCACGTTCGCTTAACACGCGAAAGGTCCTCGGTTCGAAACCGGGTTGAAACAGTGCTCTTTGACACGTCCAGTAAGATACTGTACTTTTAACAGAGAAAAGTTATTTTCATAAATTCTGTATTTTGGAAATTCGAATACGTGCCATGAATATCTTTAAAATTCGGTTTACTCCTTGTAGCTAAATGTAGCAGCAGTTTCTGTAGTGTAGTGGTTTTCACATTTGCTTAACACACGAAAGGTCCCTGGTTCGAAACCAGGCGGAAACAACGCTAATTGACACGTTCAAGAAGTATACTAGTGATAACAGAGAAATTCCTTAATGACTTATTTTGGAAATTCGAATACGTGCCATGAATATCGGTAAAATTCGGTTTACTCCTTGTAGCTAATTGAAGCAGCAGTTTCTGTATTCTAGTGGTTATCACGTCGAACCGAAGATGCGAAAGGTCCTCGGTTCGAAACCAGGTGGAAACAGTTCTCTTTGACATGTGCAGTAGGTACTATACTTTTAACAGAGAATAGTTATTTTCATAACTACCTAATTTTGAAAATTTGAACGCGTGCCATGAATATCTGTAAAATTCCGTTTACTCCTTGTAGCAAACTGTAACAGAAGTTTCTGTAGTGTAGTAATTATCACGTTTGCTTCACACGCGAAAGGTCCCTGGTTCGAGACTGGGCGGAAACAACGCTCATTGACACATTCAAGAAGTACTATAACGGTAACAGAGAATTTCATTGATGCCTTATTTTGGAAATTCGAATACGTGCCATGAATATCTGTAAAATTCGGTTTACTCCTTGTAGCAAAATGTAGCAGCAGTTTCTGTAGTATAGTGGTTATCACGTTCGCTTAATACGCGAAAGGTCCTCGGTTCGAAACCGGGTGGAAACAGTGTTCTTTGACACGTCCAGTAAGGTACTGTAATTTTAATAGAGAAAAGTTATTTTTATAAATTCTGTATTTTTGAAGTTCGAGTACGCGCCATGAATATCAGTAAAATTCGGTTTACTCCTTGTAGCTAAATGTAGCAGCAGTTTCTGTAGTGTAGTGGTTATCACGTTCGCTTAACACGCGAAAGGTCCTCGGTTCGAAGCTGGGCGGAAACAGTGCACTTTGACACGTGCAGTAGGCACTATACGTTTACTGGAGAATAGTTATTTTCATAAATTCTGTATTTTGGAAGTTCGAATACGCGCCATGAATATCAGTAAAATTCGGTTTACTCCTTGTAGCTAAATGTAGCAGCAGTTTCTGTATTGTAGTCGTTATCATGTTTGCTTCACACGCGAAAGGTCCCTGGTTCGAAACCAGGCGGAAACAACGCTCATTGACACATTGAAGAAGTACCATAGTGGTAACAGAGAATTTCATTAATCCCTTATTTTGGAAATTTGAATACGTGCCATGAATATCTTTAAAATTCGGTTTACTCCTTGTAGCTAAATGTAGCAGCAGTTTCTGTGGTGTAGTGGTTATCACGTTTGCTTCACACGTGAAAGGTCCCTGGTTCGAAACCGGGCGAAAACAATTCTCACTGACACATTCAAGAAGTACTGTAGTGTTAACAGATAATTTCATTAATGCCTTATTTTGGAAATTTGAATACGTGCCATGAATATCGGTAAAATTCGGTTTACTCCTTGCAAAACGATCGAGCAGCGGTTTCTGTAGTGTAGTCGTTATCACGTTCGCTTTACACGCGAAAGGTCTTCGTTTCAAAACCGGGCGGAAACAGTGCTCTTTGACATGTGCAGTAGGTACTGTACTTTTAACAGAGAATAATTATTTTCATAAATCCCTAATTTTGGAAATTCGAATACGTGCCATGAATATGTGTAAAATTCGGTTTACTCCTTGTAGCTAAATGTAGCAGCAGTTTCTGTAGTGTAGTGGTTATCATGTTTGCTTCACACGCGAAAAGTCCCTGGTTCGAAACCGGGCGGAAACAACGCTCATTGACACATTCAAGAAGTACCATAGTGGTAACAGAGAATTTCAATAATTCTTTATTTTGGAAATTCGAATACGTGCCATGAATATCTGTAAAATTCGGTTTACTCCTTGCAGAAAAATTAAATAGCAGTTTCTGTAGTGTAGTGGTTATCACATTTGCTTTACACGCGAAAGGTCCTCGGTTTGAAACCGGGCAGAAACAGTGCTCTTTGACAAGTGCAGTAGGTACTGTACTTTTAACCGAGAAAAGTTATTTTCATAAATTCTGTATTTTGGAAATTCGAATACGTGCCATGAATATCTGTAAAATTCGGTTTACTCCTTGTAGCTAAATGTAGCAGCAGTTTCTGTAGTGTAGTGGTTATCAAGTTTGCTTCACACGCGAAAAGTCCACGGTTCGAAGCCGGGCGGGGACAACGCTCATTTACACATTCAAGAAGTACCATAGTGGTAACAGAGAAATTCATTATTTTGGAAATTTGAATACGTGCCATGAATATCTGTAAAATTCGGTTTACTCCTTGCAGGAAAATTAAGTAGCAGTTTCTGTAGTGTAGTGGTTATCACGTTTGCTTTACACGCGAAAGGTCCTCGGTTCGAAACCGGGCGGAAACAGTGCTCTTTGACACGTGTTGATGATCAGTTACTTGAGAAGGAGACCAAGTCAGGACGCTGGACCGGGTGGATTCAATTATAGTAAGGCATTTTATTATGAGACAAAGATATTTGGCAAAGCGTGCACGGACTCCTTCGTTTAGCTCATAGGGAACTAGCGGAAGAGAGCGCCGAAACATGGTGTGCATCCAATTTATACAATGAAATAACAGTGTGTTGACGTAGGTTGAGTCTAGTAGGTCCGCTCTCCTGACTGGTCGATGAGTGGAGGGACGGTCCATTCTCCAGGTGGTGTCGACTTCCCATTGGCCCTGGGCAGTGTCCTTTGTCCTCGGAGTCCAACACCCCTAAGTGTGTTTTCTGCTAATTCGTGTCTGGGTGGTTACGATATTCATGGAATGTTGTTTTTTACACCAGTGGTCAGTTCGTGTGGCTAGGGCGCTTTCATGTCTTGACATTTTTGTGTGAGTGCTTAAGTCAGCCATCTGTCTCTGGGTGTGGTCGTGATTGGTATCAGTTGGTTGCTCAATATGTCTCTGGAATTTTGTTGTGTGCTGTTGTGAAGCATGTTGTGCAAATGCCCTCCTTATAGATCATTAGGTAAAACGTTAGATTATCTTTATTACAAATCCCCCTCTTCAAAGAAAAAGGGGAACAGGCTTGCTCGGCGGTAGGTACTTGTCGTCTCATTGATCTGAACTTTCACTCGGTCCGTAGCTCACCATCTGCTCCGTTATCATCTCTCTAAAGTTCTGGTTATTAAACCTCTTGCACACGGGACCAAACAACAACCACACAACCCAAACACACTCATACAGGTTAACCTCTACGGGCCACGGGGGCAGTATTGAGAATTTTGAAAAAAATATGTGCCCATTTTTAACTGCCTCCTACACCAACTCAGAAGCTAGGATATGCATATTATTACCAGATTTGGATAGAAAACACTCTGAATTTTCTAAAACAGTTTGAATGGTGTCTGTAAGTATAACAAAACTCATATTGCAGGCAAAAACCTGTGAAAAATAGATTTAAAAAAATGAGAATTTTGTGACTGTACTATTTAGTGTCATTGTTTTATAGATACCACAGTGAGAAAGGATTCAGTTCGCAACTCCTACTGCTTCCACTAGATGTCAACGATCTTTAGAAAGTTGTTTGAAGCATCTGTGATGAATACAGACCGAATTAGAATGCTTACAAGTTGACACGTCATCACTTCATTTTTTGCGCCTGCGCATAAATCTGAGAAGAGTGTCTTTGTCATAATCGTTTATTCTAGACACTTGATAGGTTGTGTGAAAATATTACTGATGTTTACTGATGTTTCACGTTAAAAATGGACCAAAAGATTAATGCTAAACAACGTTTGACATGTTTGAACAAACGTAAATAGATTATTTACTAGGTTTTTTTTAGCTTTTCGGCGTGACTTTACACCTACCAACTCATTTTGTGGGAGCCTACTGAACGCTAACTATTTGGTGTTATTTGGACATAAATTATGAACTTTGTCAAAAGAAAGCACATTTGTTCTGGACCTGGCAGTGCCTTCTGATGGAGATAATCAAAGGTAAGGGGATATTTACAATGTTATTTATCGATATTAGATGATGCTAACTGTATAGCTTAGCTTATAGCTTAGCCTATTGTTCTTAGCATAGTACCCAGTTTATAGCAAAATGTGATTTCCCAGTAAAGTTATTTTGAGATCTGGCCATTCGGTAGCAATTACGAGATGATAATATATTATTCTTTGAATGACAATATTATAATTTACCAATGTTTTCGAATAGTAATTCCGTGATTTGTAATGCTGGATTCACTGGGAGCATTCGAGCCGAAAAAAATTCTGAATTTCACCGCGACTGTAAATGCTGTTTTTGGATATAAATATGAACTTGATGGAACTAAAAATGCATGTATTGTATAACATAATGTCCTATGAGTGTCATCTGATGCAGATTGTCAAAGGTAAGTGCATAATTCTAGCTAGTTTTCTGTCTGTTGATGCCCTTCTTTGAATTGGCTAAACATTACACACAGCTATTGTCAATGTACTCTCCTAACATAACCTAACTTTATGCATTCTCCGTAAAGCCTCTGAAAATCGGACAGCGTGGTTAGATTTAGGAGATATATCTTTCAAATGGAGGAAAATAGTTGATTATTTGATTATTTGAAATGATTACTCTTGCAGTTTTGAATTCCCCGCCATGGTCACATGACAATGAATCCCAATACCGGGATAAGATCCTGCCCCCTGGCCTCAACAGGTTGCGAACGTGATAACCACTATACTACAGAAACTGCTGCTACATTTTGCTACAAGGAGTAAACCGAATTTTACAGATATTCATGGCACGTATTCGAATTTCCAAAATAAGGCATTAATGAAATTCTCTGTTACAGTACTTCTTGAATGTGTCAATGAGCATTGTTTCCACCCGGTTTCGAACCAGGGACCTTTCGCGTGTGAAGCAAACGTGATAATTACTACACTACAGAAACTGCTGTTACAGTTTGCTACAAGGAGTAAACGGAATTTTACAGATATTCATGGCAAGCGTTCAAATTTCCAAAATTAGGTAGTTATGAAAATAACTATTCTCTGTTAAAAGTATAGTACCTACTGCACATGTCAAAGAGAACTGTTTCCACCCGGTTTCGAACCGAGGACCTTTCGCGTCTTCGGTTCGACGTGATAACCACTAGAATACAGAAACTGCTGCTTCAATTAGCTACAAGGAGTAAACCGAATTTTACCGATATTCATGGGACGTATTAAAATTTCCAAAATAAGGCATTAACGAATTTCTCTGTTACCACTATGATACTTCTTGAATGTGTCAATGAGCGTTGTTTCCGCCCGGTTTCGAACCAAGGACTTTTCTGATGTGAAGCAAACGTGATAACAACTACACTACAGAAACTGCTGCTACATTTAGCTACAAGGAGTAAACCGAATTTTACAGATATTCATGGCACGTATTCGAATTTCCAAAATACAGAATTTACTAAATTAACTATTCTCTGTTAAAAGTATAGTGCCTACTGCACGTGTCAAAGAGCACTGTTTCCGCCCGGTTTCGAACCGAGGACTTTTCGCGTGTTAAGCGAACGTGATAACCACTACACTACAGAAACTGCTGCTACAGTTAGCTACGAGGAGGAAACCGAATTTTACTGATATTCATGGCACGTATTCTTATTTCCAAAATACAGAATTTATCAAAATAACTTTTATCTGTTAAAAGTACAGTACCTTACTGGACGTGTCAAAGAGCACTGTTTCCACCCGGTTTCGAACCGAGGACCTTTCGCGTGTTAAGCAAACGTGATAACCACTACACTACAGAAACTGCTGCTACATTTTGCTACAAGGAGTAAACCGAATTTTAAAGATATTCATGGCACGTATTCGAATTTCCAAAATAAGGCATTAATGAAATTCTCTGTTACCGCTATAGTACTTCTTGAATGTGTCAATGAGCATTGTTTCCGCCCGGTTTCGAACCAGGGACCTTTCGCGTGTGAAGCGAACGTGATAACCACTACGCTACAGAAACTGCTGCTACAATTATCTGCAAGCAGTAAACCGAATTTTACAGATATTCATGGCACGTATTCGAATTTCCAAAATAAGGCATTAATGAAATTCTCTGTTACCGCTATAGTACTTCTTGAATGTGTCAATGAGCATTGTTTCCGCCCTGTTTCGAACCAGGGACCTTTCGCGTGTTAAGCCAACATGATAACCACTACACTACAGAAACTGCTGCTACAGTTTGCTACAAGGAGTAAACCGAATTTTAGAGATATTCATGGCACGTATTCGAATTTCCAAAATACAGAATTTATGAAAATAACTATTCTCTATTAAAAGTACAGTGCCTACTGCACGTGACAAAGAGCACTGTTTCCACCCGGTTTCGAACCGAGGACCTTACGCGTGTTAAGCAAATGTGATTACCACTACACTACAGAAACTGCTGCTTGATTTTTCTGCAAGGAGTAAACCGAATTTTACAGATATTCATGGCACGTATTCAAATTTCCAAAATAAGGCATTAATGAAATTCTCTGTTACCGCTATAGTACTTCTTGAATGTGTCAATCAGCGTTGTTCCCACCCGGTTTCGAACCAGGGACCTTTCGCGTGTGAAGCAAACGTGATAACCACTACACTACAGAAACTGCTGCTACAATTATCTGCAAGGAGTAAACCGAATTTTACTGATATTCATGGCACGTGTTCAAATTTCCAAAATTAGGTATTTATGAAAATAACTATTCTCTGTTAAAAGTATAGTACCTACTGCACGTGTTAAAGAGCACTGTTTCTGCCCGGTTTCGAACCAGGGACCTTTCGCGTGTGAAGCAAAAGTGATAACCACTAGACCGCATAAACTGCTGCTTGATTTTTCTGCAAGAAGTAAACCGAATTTTACAGATATTCATGGCACGTATTCGAATTTCCAAAATAAGGCATTTATGAAAACAATTATTCTCTGTTTAAAGTACAGTACCTACTGCATGTGTCAAAGAGCACTGTTTCTGCCCGGTTTCAAACCGAGGACCTTTCGCGTGTAAAGCGAATGTGATAACCACGACAGTACAGAAACTGCTGGTACAATTAGCTGCAAGGAGTAAACGGAATTTTAAAGATATTCATGGCAGGTATTCGAATTTCCAAAATAAGGCACTAATGAAATTCTCTGTTACCATTACGGTACTTCTTGAATTTGTCAATGAGCGTTGTTTCCGCCTGGTTTCGAACTGTTTCAGACGTTTAAGGGACGACAAAACGACTATTGCTTTAAAACGACACAGAGAGTTCAGCACCTACAGTTACGATCTGTCTTTAATTTTGCCCTTTTTTAAAACCATAAATTTGGATTAGCACAGCTAACTCAGCTAGCACAGCTAACACAGCTAGCACAGCTAACACAGCTAACACAGCTAGCACAGCCAACACAATCAAAGGAAGCCAAATTCTCACTGGCTTCCCTTGCCTTCAACGCTACGGGCAGCAACAATGTTATACTCTTTATGACCAGACAGCATCAGACAGGACTGAGACAGACTGTTTCACTGTCCAGACAGCATCAGACAGGACTGAGACAGACTGTTTCACTGACCGGACAGCATCAGACAGCACTGAGACAGACTGTTTCACTGACCAGACAGGACTGAGACAAACTGTTTCACTTATCAGACAGGACTGAGACAGACTGTTTCACTGACCAGACAGCATCAGACAGGACTGAGACTACCCCAAAGACAACGTGTGTGAAGCAAGAGCTTCCTGTGACAACCGGAAGTTGTTAAAAACAGCCTAGAGCTATTGTCATATGGCCACCTGCAGATAGTGAAAATTACTCAACTCAACCATGTGTCATTCAGTCAATTATTAAGGTAGAGACTTCTTATTCAGGATTCTGTTTATGTCTACCCCAAAGACAACGTGTGTTGAGTAAGAACTTCCTGTGACAACCGGAAGTGGTTAAAAACAGCCTAGAGCTTTTGTCATATTTCAACATGACGGAGAGTAAAGTCAGTCAGGAGTCCCTGACCTTGTCTTCTCTCAAGAAGATGTCTGGTAGGCCCATTTAAATACCTTTTTTGGACATTTCAAGATAGCAGATGTTTGAGTTGGGTCTATTAACACAGCTGTGAGTTGTTATTTTTTTCATTTTTGACAAAATGAGCAGTCCTGGAAGTGACAGATTTTGACTCATATTGAGTGATAAGACTGAGCTATTTAGAAAATCCCTTAGCCTTTCGACTAATTTTGGGTTAGTTGGACTAATTTTGGGTTAGTTCTCTCAAGAAGAACTAACCAATCTCAACATGACAGAAAGTAAGACAGGGAAACCAATCTCAACATGACAGAAAGTAAGACAGGAGAACCTATTTCAACATGACAGAGAGTCAGTCAGGAGTCCCTGACCTTATCTTCTCTCAAGAAGATGTCTGGTAGGCCCATTTAAATACCTTTTTTGGACATTTCAAGGTAGCAGATGTTTGAGTTGGGTCTATTAACACAGCTGTGAGTTGTTAATTTTTTCATTTTTGACAAAATGAGCAGTCCTGGAAGTGACAGATTTGGACTCATATTGAGTGATAAGATTGAGCTATTTAAAAACACTTTTTCAACATTTCAAGATAGCAGTTAGTTCAGTTTGATCTTATTAAAGACAGCTGTATATTCTTTTTTTTGGCCCAAAAATATTCTATGTTCACGCCCACTTTTTTTGCACTATGTTTGAAGGCTGTCAACTTCTTGTCAGGAGGAGAATCACTTAGCCTTTCAACTAATTTTCAAATGATAGGATGCCTATTTAAAAACACTTTTTCAACATTTCAAGATAGCAGTTAGTTCAGTTTGATCTTATTAAAGACAGCTGTATCATTTTTTTATTCATTTTGACATGTTGTTTGGGACCACTTTTTTTGCTCTGTTTGAAGGCTGTCAGCTTCTTCTCAGGAGGAGAATCACTTAGCCTTTCAACTAATTTTCAAATGATAGGATGCCTATTTAAAAACACTTTTTCAACATTTCAAGATAGCAGTTAGTTCAGTTTGATCTTATTAAAGACAAATGAATCCACTGTGTCTGCCTTTCCACTGTGAAGACAGGTTCTACTGCCCCCTGCTGTCTGTTGATGGTACTACTACTAGACACAGCGGCAGAATAAATTAAACTAGACATTTGTTTTCATCTCAAAACCAGAGAGCAACCGCTGTCCGGTGAAGTCCACACAAAGCGTATTGCATGTAACCAAACAGTTAGGTGACCTGCAGCACGGTCAAAGCAAAATATATGTTTCAGACGTTTTAGGGACGACAAAACGACTATTGCTTTAAAACGACACAGAGAGTTCAGCACCTACAGTTACGATCTGTCTTTAATTTTGCCCTTTTTTAAAACCATAAATTTGGATTAGCACAGCTGGCACAGCTAACACAGCTAGCACAGTTAGCACAGCTAAAACGGCTAGCACAGCTAACGCAGCTAGCACAGCCAACACAATCAAAGGAAGCCAAATGCCAACAACGCCCCCAGACAGGCACTCCAGGTGAGGGAGAAGCTGACCACCTACTTCTCATCGCCAGCAGGTGAAGTTCCATGGCAGTATGCCGTGGAGTGAAACAGCTCTTTGAAGAGCCCAATAACACAAAGGTTATTTTAAGAACCATCCACCGTTGTCCATAAAATATCATTTTTTCCCCAGATTACTTTATGTATCATTGTCTCTCTTCATTTGGAAGCTATATTTAAGTGACATTTGGGAGTAAAGACCACACCTTAAAACCCCTTCCCTCTCTCATTAACGTCAGTATTATACACACCTGGCATGGTACATCAGGTGAGCAGGAGCACTAATTAAGGTTATACGACATACAGTTAGTATGATAACTAAGAGAAAGGGTAACCTAGGGTCCATACAAATAGTACAGTTTAACACCATGTTCACTGGCCTGACAAAATACAGGTGGGAAAAAAATGAATTAGGAAGAGAATGTGTTTTTACTTTCATCTTGTCTTAGATCTGCGAAGGTGTAGGGAAGAAATGAGCAGATTAAGTCTAAATGAGATATTTATAAACAACTGAAACAACTGACTATGAAAACATAATTTAATAAGTATTCAAGTACAGGAAAGAACATGACCGGTACGTGTAAAAAATGTTTAAAAAAATACAACTATTGAAAGAGGTGTGTGTGCGTGTAAACATTTAAAAAAGAGCATCTGTGAATTCTTCAGTGTATTGAGTTTCAATTCTGTCAATTCAGAAATCTATGTAACACTAATAATGAATGCTATCCCGAGACTTTATAAACAAATGACTATGAATTGACTGAATTTAAACGGAACGGACGTGTGTGAAAAGAAAGGTACAATGAGGGAGGTCAAAAACAACAACCAGACAACTCCTCTCCTCTTCCTGTCCTTCCTGTGAGCTGGTCGGCTAAATGGACTCCATCTCTGGAAGGGAAGAGATAAACAACAACCAGACAACTCCTCTCCTCTTCCTGTCCTTCCTGTGAGCTGGTCGGCTAAATGGACTCCATCTCTGGAAGGGAAGAGAAAAACAACAACCAGACAACTCCTCTCCTCTTCCTGTCCTTCCTGTGAGCTGGTCGGCTAAATGGACTCCATCTCTGGAAGGGAAGAGAAAAACAACAACCAGACAACTCCTCTCCTCTTCCTGTCCTTCCTGTGAGCTGGTCGGCTAAATGGACTCCATCTCTGGAAGGGAAGAGAAAAACAACAACCAGACAACTCCTCTCCTCTTCCTGTCCTTCCTGTGAGCTGGTCGGCTAAATGGACTCCATCTCTGGAAGGGAAGAGAAAAACAACAACCAGACGACTCCTCTCCTCTTCCTGTGAGCTGGTCGGCTAAATGGACTCCATCTCTGGAAGGGAAGAGAAAAACAACAACCAGACAACTCCTCTCCTCTTCCTGTCCTTCCTGTGAGCTGGTCGGCTAAATGGACTCCATCTCTGGAAGGGAAGAGAAAAACAACAACCAGACAACTCCTCTCCTCTTCCTGTCCTTCCTGTGAGCTGGTCGGCTAAATGGACTCCATCTCTGGAAGGGAAGAGAAAAACAACAACCAGACAACTCCTCTCCTCTTCCTGTCCTTCCTGTGAGCTGGTCGGCTAAATGGACTCCATCTCTGGAAGGGAAGAGAAAAACAACAACCAGACGACTCCTCTCCTCTTCCTGTCCTTCCTGTGAGCTGGTCGGCTAAATGGACTCCATCTCTGGAAGGGAAGAGAAAAACAACAACCAGACGACTCCTCTCCTCTTCCTGTCCTTCCTGTGAGCTGGTCGGCTAAATGGACTCCATCTCTGGAAGGGAAGAGAAAAACAACACATACAAGCTTAACATAAAAGAAAACCATAAAAGGTGAGATTTATGTGAACTAAATACTGCTTGTATAGTGTAGTTAGAGGCATAAATATTGGAACAGTGCAGTAAAGTTGGTAATACTTGCTGTTTACTCATGGAATTTGTATTTCAGAGATAAAGATGAATATGACAGGAAAATATTTAGACAGTAAACTGTTGTTTAGGGATATTTTCTAACCTAGAAACAACAGCTGTACATTTGCCTCATATTAATACTTTGATCTGAAATACCAATTAGCCTACATGAGTATACTGTAAAGAATGACCTACTTCACTGTCACAACACTTATGACACTACCTGTGATGTGGAGAAGAAAAAAAACGTACCATTGAACTGGGCTTGGAAAAGCAGCTGATACGTTTTAACTTCGACTGCTGCTTTTCTTTGCTGAGGCAGCCTCTTCAGGGTTGGCACCAGGCTCATGGCAAAGAGGGTCTCTTCATCCTCCTTCCTGTGAGCATCAGGTTGGGCTGCATCCCTCTCGACGGCTTGGAGGAGCCTCTGCTGAAATGAGTTGAGTGGATCTGGAACCTTCGATGACGCCTGGTGTGACGTTGTTCCTCTTCGTTTCTCTCTCTGTTTGTCTCCACGGCCACATCCTGTTCAACGAGGTCCTCAGTGGTCACTTCCGTGAGGTTCATAATAATCTCAGGTGGTCCTAGATCCAGAGGTGCTTCCTCCATTTCATCGTCTTCCATGGCTGCACCGATGGTGGTCATACTTGTGGATGATGTAGACATTGTAGAGGGTCTCGCTGCACCGGTGGAGGCGATGGTCGCACTTGTAGGTGACGTTGAGGGTCTTGATGCACCGGTGGGGACAACACTTGTGGATGATGTAGTAGAGGGTCTGGCTGTAAAATTGCCACTCGTTGCCCAAGGCACAATAAATGGATCCAGAGCAGAAGCACCAAGGCTGCTGGCCTGAAGCTGCTGAACCAGACCTCTTCTTCTCTTTCTCTGCCCTTCTCTCTCTCTGATACCTGTCCCTGAGTCCTCTCCACTTCCTCCTACAGTCTTCTTCTACATAGACATGATAAGCCAAACCATTACCTAGCATACCTATAGTTATTAGATAGCTATCATGGATATGTCACCTACTGTACACATAGACACACACACGGTTATCTGACCAAATTATCAGGGGTACAGTAGTATCTACCATTTCTAGGACTATTTATGACATACACACTCACTCTTTCAAACATGATTATTTGGTAAAGTTATCAGGGGTAGTAACTAGCATAATGTATTTGACTATTTCTTTCACACACACACACACCTCATTGGCTAGGTTAGCAAGCTAGGTTAGCTAGCTAGCTAACTAGCCACATCTAGCACGTGCTCACTACTAAACTGACCTGGCAATCCTACTATCTGGACACTTGGTCTCCAAGCAGCATTTTTTTGTGTTTATGTCCCTGTAGCTGTCAGCAGTTGTGTCAAAAAGACACGGTTTTGAGGATACTGCGAAAATGATTATCTCCTCCATGTGTACAACCGCATGCGACCATCTGCAAAAGGTTCCTGCGTCAGTATCTTTGCGTAGCTGCGCAAAATGTTACGTAGCAGTGATGCAACGACGCAGTCGGTGTGTTCGAAGCGTAAGTGACCCGTTATACAAAATAAGAATTGTTCTTATCAGCCTGACTAGGGCTGGGCGATATATCGATATATATTTTAAATGTGATATGAAATTAGACCATTTCGCATATATCGATATAGTTGAAATTTGCGCTTTGATCCTTGCTCCAAGCAAGCTGCAGACCCGGAGCTCTCTGCGCTGCTCCCCGCGCCTCCTCTTTCATGCACAGAGGGCGGAGGGGCAGGAACAGACACTTCAACAAACATGGAGGAAGCAACAGCGTCTGCGGAGCGTTTTGACGAGGAATTGGTTAGTAAAAGAAAAAGCATTGGCTCAGTCATTTGGAGATGGTTCGGATTCAAAGTATCAGATGAGCAACAAAATCACGTTATATGTAGGCAGTGCCATAAAAAAAGTTCCAGCACTACAAATCTTTTTCACCACCTAAAACAGTGGCACAAACTGCAATACGAAGAGTGTGTGAAACTGCGCGCTGCAGAAGCCCCAGCCGCAAGCCGTCGACAACCCGAAAAAGCTCCAGCCCCGAAACAAAGCTCACTGCAAACTTCATTTTCCCGCAGTGTGGTGCCTAATGAAAAGAAAATTGGCAAGTGGTGTACTATAACTAAAGCGGTGTCCTATCACATTGCTAAAGATATGGTCCCTGTTGCAACTGTGGAACAAGTCGGATTCAAAAAGCTACTGAAAACTATGGACCCGAGATATGAGCTTCCCAACTACTTTGCACGAGAAGCACTGCCACAAATGTCCACTGAAGTCAGGCAGAGCCTTGCTGACCGGCTCGCTAACGGGACCCATTTTGCGTTGACCAGCGATATGTGGTCGAGCAGGACATGTGAGCCTGAGATGATGATGAAAACAGCGTCGTGTCGTCTCCAAAACAAGTTATTTCCCCCCCCAGGATCACACCGGTGAGCATATAGCTGAGGCCTTGCAGGACGCAAGCTGGGAAACTCCCGAGAAAAGCATCCGGTTGCTATAACAACCGACAACGGGAGCAACGTGGTCAAAGCGGTGGAGCTGAACGAGCGGCTGAGGATGCAGTGCTTCGGTCAGACTACACTTGGCTATTGGGGAGTGCAGTGTTTTAAGGACTATTCACACATTTTACTGATTACAATAGTACTTTTTCATTCTTTTTTCCTTTGCAACTTTTTTTTGTTTTATGCTGCTGTCTTGGCCAAAAATGGATTAATAAAACACAAAACATAAAGTACTTTAAAGTAAAAAACATATTATAATATTACTTTTTCATTATTTTTTCCTTTGTGTCTTGTCTAAAACTTTTTTTTGTTTTATGCTGCTGTCTTGGCCAAAAATGGATTAATAAAACAGAAAACAAAGTACTTTAAAGAAATATTAGTTTTTCATTATTTTCCTTTGTGTCTTGTCTGCAACTTTTTTTTGTTTTATGCTGCTGTCTTGGCCAAAAAATTGATTAAGTAGATAAAAATATTAGTTTTTCATTATTTTCCTTTGTGTCTTGTCTGCAACTTTTTTTGTTTTATGCTGCTGTCTTGGCCAAAAATTGATTAATAAAACACAAAATAAAGTACTTTAAAGAAAAAAACATATTTCAAATATTACTTTTTCATTACAAAACATAAAGTGGTAAAAGAAAAATCACTTCCAATACAGGATGGTAGATTTCAGAACCATATTTATTAGGTTATTGGATAAGAATTAGTGATGCATTGATGTGTTTACCACTTTAATGTTACAGCTGGTAAAGGTGAGGTAATTATGACTTTAAAATGCTGGTTAGCCTGTTGATATCATCAAGGTAACATATTTAGTTATTATGATAGACTATAGTTTTTTCTCTGGATTGAAAGAGCCAACTGCAAAGTAACTAGAAACTAATGTTGACACGTAGGTCGGCCTAAACATTGTGGAGTTTTTAGTGGAGTAGAAATATGAAGTAGCATTAAATACTAAGAACAACAACAAGAACGAAACATGAGTAAATGTACATACAGTATAGTCATCATTTATAAATTATACAAAAATAATAATACATCAAAATCACTTACAGGATTAAAATTCAGAAAATAAATGAATATAATATTTGATATTTATGATTAGGACTGGCGTTGATTAAAAAAATAAACTATGAAACAAGAAAATATTAATGTAGAATATTTCTAAAGCTTGATTTTGGAAAGCACTTAGTTGAATGAGTGTGTTAAAGTGAAAACAGAGTCAAATTTCTCGCATAAGCACATTTGTTTAATAGTTTTTTTTATGATTCTGACAGGACATGGCATGAATGACAAGCGCGTCACCCGGGCCATTTCTCTGTGCAAGAGAATTGTAAGCTGTTTTTCGTACAGCTGGAAGAAAAGGAGACATCTTGCTGAAGTCCAGATTCAGCTGGGTCTGCCAAGTCACCAACTCATAACCGAGTCTGCCACACGCTGGGGATCAAGGCAGCAGATGATAGAGAGAGTCCTGGAGCAGGAAGGAGCACTGGCCAAAGTCCTGTCTAATGACAAAAAGACCAGGCACCTTGTCCCTACCTGGCAGGACTTAGAGGTCCTAGAAGCAGTCCAAAAGGTCCTGAAACCTCTCCAGGACTTTACCGATGCTTTGTCAGGTGAGGAGTACGTCACTCTATCATATGTAAAACCTGTGCTGCACCTTTTTAACGAAAGTCTCCTGGCATGTGAAGAGGGTGATAGCGAGCTTTGCAAATCGATCAAGACCAGCATTGTTGAGTACCTCAACCGCAAGTATTCTGACCCAGCCACTACTGACCTATTGGAGATGGCTTCATTTGTGGATCCACGCTTCAGGGCCACCTATATCCCAAGTGAAAAAGTTGATGCATTGAAGCACAGAGCTGGAGGTGGAGACGCTACTGGCTGATCAGAGCAGCTGTCAACCACCTCACCTACGTGTGCCAACTGTGCCTGAGCCTGCAGATGGAGAAGCAGCAGTGGCACCAAAAGCTAAGACACTGGCAAGCTTCTTCAAGCAGCGCACAGCCACCACCACTGCGCCACCAACCAAGAGGGAGGCTATTGAAAATGAACTGTCAAGTTACTTGCAGTCAGCAAGTGTGGAGAGTGACACTGATCCCCTCAAGTGGTGGAAGGATCATGAAGTTGTCTTTCCAGCTCTGAGCCACCTGGCAAAAAAGTATCTCTTGGTACCAGCTACCAGTTCACCCTCCGAAAGGGTTTTCAGCTGCAGTGGCAATATCGTGACCTGCCACAGAGCATCTCTGAAGCCGGATGCCGTTGACAGGCTGGTGTTTCTCGCACAAAATCTTTAAACGAAGGAGGACACGCTTGTCTTCTAATGTCTACCTCAAGACAGCATTACTGTTTATCAAAGTAAAAAAAGAGGGGGAAAATGTTTATTGAGTTGATAGTCTGTTTCTTGTGCAACTGGTTGAGGCTGTTCAGATGAGAAATTGAGTTAACAAAAAGCAAATGGTAATCTCAGGCTGATGTTTAAAAAACATTTTCTCAAACTGAGCACTTTATTTTGTTCTTTATTTATATATAATTCCTGCCCTTACTAGGGTTTGTCATATTTTATTATTTTGTAATGTTCGTTATTTGCATCTGTGGATTTGTTAGAAAGGAGAAGAAATCTGTAATTTGATTTTAATAAGCCATTTAAAAGTTGTCAAACTAAAAAAAAAGTTGACTTTTCTCATAAATATATATAATATTTATTTCAGAAAAAGATAGGCCTGTTTTATTTTATAGGCTGTTTTTGTTTAAGATATTTGTATTTATTTAAATGTGCACCTTATGGAGCTTTGATTTCAAAAAAGGTACTCCTGTTGTTATACAGTGTTTATGTTTACATGTTATTGTTATTTGAACAGCTGAGCATTTAATCTGAACCAGGTGAAGAGCCCTGTTTATTATTTATTCATTTGATTTTTCAACTGTTCACTGAAATAGCCGGTTTCAATAAAACTACTTGAGACATGTCATATCTGGCTTTGACTTTGACTGAACATTTGCTCTCACTTTGCTGAAAAAATATCAGGATATATATCTTATATCGATATTCAGCCTAAATATATCACACACAGGAATACACACTCTGAGCCTGCACTTGCATGTTTTGCTCACCTCATTCTTTAAAAGAAAACTAGGTTTGAGTTGTGGTATCCACTCAGATTAAAGGTGGGTTCATCTGCTCTGTTCCCGAAGTGTGGTCTCCCTCAGATCCCAAGTTAGAGGGATCCCTCGTGCACCATTTACCCAGGTCATCAGGAGCCAGGTCATTGACCCAGGTCATCAGGAGTCAGGTCATTGACCCAGGTCATCAGGAGCCAGGTCATTTACCCAGGTCATCAGGTCATTTACCCAGGTCATCAGGTCATTTACCCAGGTCGTCAGGAGTCAGGTCATTTACCCAGGTCATCAGGAGTCAGGTCATTTACCCAGGTCGTCAGGAGTCAGGTCATTTACCCAGGTCATCAGGAGTCAGGTCATTTACCCAGGTCATTTACCCAGGTCGTCAGGAGTCAGGTCATTTACCCAGGTCATCAGGTCATTTACCCAGGTCGTCAGGTCATTTACCCAGGTCGTCAGGAGCCAGGTCATTTACCCAGGTCATCAGGAGCCAGGTCATTTACCCAGGTCGTCAGGAGTCAGGTCATTTACCCAGGTCATCAGGAGTCAGGTCATTTACCCAGGTCATCAGGAGCCAGGTCATTTACCCAGGTCATCAGGAGCCAGGACATTTACCCAGGTCGTCAGGAGACAGGTCATTTACCCAGGTCGTCAGGTCATTTACCCAGGTCGTCAGGTCATTTACCCAGGTCGTCAGGAGCCAGGTCATTTACCCAGGTCGTCAGGAGTCAGGTCATTTACCCAGGTCGTCAGGAGTCAGGTCATTTACCCAGGTCGTCAGGAGCCAGGTCATTGACCCAGGTCGTCAGGAGTCAGGTCATTGACCCAGGTCATCAGGAGTCAGGTCATTTACCCAGGTCATCAGGAGTCAGGTCATTTACCCAGGTCATCAGGAGCCAGGTCATTTACCCAGGTCGTCAGGAGACAGGTCATTTACCCAGGTCGTCAGGTCATTTACCCAGGTCATCAGGAGCCAGGTCATTTACCCAGGTCGTCAGGAGACAGGTCATTTACCCAGGTCGTCAGGTCATTTACCCAGGTCATCAGGAGTCAGGTCATTTACCCAGGTCGTCAGGAGTCAGGTCATTTACCCAGGTCGTCAGGTCATTTACCCAGGTCGTCAGGAGCCAGGTCATTTACCCAGGTCGTCAGGAGTCAGGTCATTTACCCAGGTCATTTACCCAGGTCGTCAGGAGCCAGGTCATTTACCCAGGTCGTCAGGTCATTTACCCAGGTTGTCAGTCACCAAGTCAAGATTCACATTCCCATCGCCAAATGTGGTTAATTTCTTTAATATCAAATGAGACAAACTTATCACACAAGTCAGAGTTATACTTAAACTAAATCTTTATTCACTTAATAATAAGGGAGCAGGTCAATACAACATACAATTATAAAGTGAATCAATTGAGTGCTCTACGATAATGATGGCTGGTCGACGAATCACCCCCAGATGATTCATTGAGAGCCATGAAACAAAACAACCAAGGTCTTTTGCACCCCTTTCAACCTACGTGACAAACAACAGATGTATAGAACGGGTCACAAGGTTAAGATTTGTATGAAAGATACTTATAATTTTCAGCAGACAGTATCTGCTGTAAAAACAGTACTCTGTGTAGAGACCAGGGTCTGGCCCTGGGGTCATCTCTCCCTGGTACCATATAGAACAGAAACATTAACTCATGCTCTGGAATGCAGTCTCTTTAGGTTTAATCACCCAAAAGACATTGTAAATCTCCTGTCAGTGTTTTCTCCCAGAGGCCCATCCTCAGTAGAACACAGACACAATAGTTCTAAGAACCCTCTATTCTGTTGCATAAAACAACCATTTGATGCAATAAAAGTATTATAACATAATCTTGCAGTTTTGCTCACAGTGTCCACTGAAAGTTGACTAGTAACAACAACTGGGACCTAAAAGACACCCACCATGAGACCCACTAAATCTGCCCAAGAAGAGGCAAACAAAAGAAAAACCCACACCAAACTTAAAGACAGGAAGCAAACCAAAAAGGTGGAGCAACTAAAGGTGTTGACTCTCCACATGTATCAAGACAACTGGAGCACTGGGCCAGACACTCTTAAATAGAACCTGGACCAGCTCAGGTGAAACACCTTCCCACTAACGAGATGGACAAGCCAGCACAGGTGTAACACATACTGACTAACGAGGTGACACCAATCAGTGCGTCCTACGTGCTAACGAGCTAGACGTGCTAACGAGCTAGACGTGCTAACGAGCTAGACGTGCTAACGAGCTAGACGTGCTAACGAGCTAGATGTGCTAACGAGCTAGACGTGCTAACGAGCTAGACGTGCTAAAGTCCAACCTCAAAACAAAATGGAAAAACCAAAGACTAACACCTTAAAAGTTTGCTTACCACCAACAGAAAACAACTTCAATTTCACATTATAATCAACTACAATGCTTCACCTTCTACAATATAAACATGGTGTCTACTGGCTGTCAACAATTAAAAAAAACCTTGTCTTCCTAAAACTCACTAGCTTCTGGAACAAATTTTTTATATTTTTTCCCCCACTAGCTTCTAGAACTCTGGTCCCCTTGGAACGAAAAATACGGAAAAGAATAAGAGATAAAACTCATCTCCAAAACGGAAAACCAGTCAAAATAAATTGTAATCAATGGCAACGCACTGGCTAAACACAAAACTTTTTAACTGCCCACAATCAGCAACCAAGTTGTCCTTACTACGGACATGTCTGATTTCGAGCTTCTCTCTCTTCTCAGGGTTCACTAGATAGGCATGTTGTTGGATCGGGGCCCAGTCCCCAATGTCATGCTCTAGTACATTTGGGTTGGCACATCTGAGAATGAACCCTGATATTCTAATAGCAGGGCAACAATGTCAATATAATTGTACCAAAAATTGTCAGTTGGTTGCATAAATAAATATTTGGTTGCATAGTCCTTTTTTCAAAGTATTTTCAATTACATTTTTCTAGGTGGGATAGCCCCAATGTCAAAACACAGTTTTAACATGTACAAATCAATAACCAATATGCAGAAACAGTTTGTGATATATTGAAAACCTAAACATAAAATGGGCCACACTGCATACACAAACATCTGCCACAATAATCATATTACTTGTATTATTTAAAACAAGCAACTTATAAACTGTACAAGCACCAAAAACGCTGTTGTTTTGACAAGTAGCAATAAATCACTGATATCGATTAGGGGGGAAATCAGGTTGTACGGGATGTTGAAACTAACACAACTAAAAAAACACATGGAAATGGGAGATATATTTTACCTCACTGATTAGAGGACAACCTGCCAAAGACAGTCAGCTACATTTTGGAGTGATACATTTAGGGGTCGCTAAACAAAGGAACACAACACTTATTTGTCATAACTCATCACTAAAATCAATTGTGCCGAGAGGAGGGAGATGAGGTTGCATGGAATCTGGGAATAATGTGTACATCACTGGTTAGAGGACAACTTGTCGAAAACACCTAGCTACATTTTGAAGTGTTGCATTTTGATTCAAGTGGGTCAACAACGTGGTATGTGTAACACAACTCTTTTTTTGTTAGTCACTTTTTGTTAAATCTCATAAATAGTACTCTTCCATTTCAGAGCCTGGATATTCCCCCTGAGGCTAATATCCATATCATGTTGAAATCAATAGAACAGGGAACAAACGTTTAGGGTTCTACATTGTGACATCATTAAAATACTCCTTCTACAATGTTAAAACATTCTACATTGTGACATTAATTCATTGATATCATGAAACAACTCCTTCATGTGTTTTCTGATCTTTAATCAGATTGTCTCTGGTCACAGCTATAGGATTTCTCTCCTGTGTGTGTTCTCTGGTGTGATATCAGGTTGCTTAGCTGAGTAAAACTGTTCCCACATTGATCACAGCTATAAGGCTTATCTCCTGTGTGTGTTCTCTGGTGTAAAGTCAGCTGACCAGATGTAACAAACCTCTTCCCACATTGATCACAGCCATGAGGTTTCTCTCCTGTGTGTGTTCTCTGGTGTATCTTCAGATGGCTCGATGTAAAAAAAAACTTCCCACATTGATCACAGCTATATGGTTTCTCTCCTGTGTGTGTTCTCTGGTGTCGTGTCAGGTTGCTTGGCTGAGTAAAACTCTTCCCACATTGATCACAGCTATAAGGTTTATCTCCAGTGTGTGTTCTCTGGTGTGATATCAGGTTGCTTAGCTGAGTAAAACTGTTCCCACATTGATCACAGCTATAAGGTTTCTCTCCTGTGTGTGTTCTCTGGTGTACAATAAGATGGCTAGATGTAGTAAAACTAGTACCACATTGATCACAGCTATGAGGTTTCTCTCCTGTGTGGATTCTCTGGTGTAATGTCAGCAGACCAGATCCAACAAAACTCTTGCCACATTGATCACAGCTATAGGGTTTCTGTCCTGTATGTATTCTCTGATGCACTGTCAGATCTCCAGATTGACCAAAACTCTTCCCACATTGAGCACAGCTATAAGGTTTCTCTCCTGTGTGGATTCTCTGGTGTTGAGTCAGACTGCTAGACTCAGTAAAACTCTTCCCACATTTACCACAGATATAAGGTTTCTCTCCTGTGTGTGTTCTCTGGTGTAGAGTCAGATGGCCAGATGTAGTAAAACTCTTCCCACATTGAGTACAGGTAAAAGGTTTCTCTCCTGTGTGGATTCTCTGATGAATTTTAATGCCTGCTGAGGAGGTGAATCTCTTCCCACAGTCAGAGCAGCAGTGAGTTCTCTTCCCTGTGGATCTCTGTAGGTGTTTCTTGAGGTGTTCTGATCTGGAGAGACTCCTCTCTGCCCTGTCATCATCACGAGGTTGTTGAGGCTCCCCAGAGGACCCACGGTAGTCCCGTCTCTCTCCTGTGTGAACAACAAAGTCAGACAGATGGTTAAAGGCCCACAACAGCAGAAATCCACTGTAAAAGATGATGCCAATGGCGTAGCCATGATGTTGTACAAGAAATGACATCTGTAATGAATGTAAAAATTATTTGACAATTGTCTTAAAATGAGCAAAAATTGTCATATATTGTCTTGTTTTCACATTAGTAGTAACATCGATGATTGTAGGCTAAAAATAAGTTATTCATGTTGTTGAAACTCTAAGCAGTGTGCCAGACAACTTTTGGTCTCCAATATAGGCCCCTTTCTGTGCTTGCTAAAATTGCGGCACGAGGGGGATGCACATGCAATTTAGTTGTAGAAACTCCTCCCTGCTAATGAGGAAACCGATAGTTATGGATGTACTGTATCTGCCTGGAGCCAAAATGGTGAACAAAGATTTTAGTTTTTCACAATGTATTCTGAATGTGAATGGGGGAAAACTCAGGGGAGTAACCTCCATTTACAGGTTGCTTATGAGTACATTTCACACTACTTTGGATTAAAATTGTAAGGCTCGTTTGAATGTTCTGTTTAATATAATGTTTGTGTCGTCATTGCAAATCAACCGCTTTGTACTTAAAAAAAACACTTCAACCAGTAAAATGCTCTTTGGCTTTTCCATCAGCCTGACAATGAGGGTTTGTAAACTAAGTGTTTGGCAAATTGGCCCATAACTTCACCTAACAACAACATAGACCTACTGTAGGACCCATAACTTCACCTAAGAATAACATAGACCTACTGTAGGACCCATAACTTCACCTAACAACAAATGTCGTGATGTTTGTCATGTGACTGTCATTCAGAAAATGATTTCCTGGATCAGCTAACTAAACAGCTACAGTATTAAGTATTATGTGTAATTATTTAAGACCCGCGTTAATGACAGTATCCATTTGGGTGTCGTCAATAAAGTTAAGGTAACTCTAGGTTAAAACCATTGGATTTAGCAAACTCTGAAATGACTTAGGATTTCTGTGCCCATAAAACTGTTTTCCCAGTGTAACATAAGGAGACAAAAAATGTTACATAGTTAGAGAGCATTTCAGAATACAAAAAAACAGCATATGACAAGGGTAACATTATGACTATAACTACTGTTCCCTGAAGGAGGGAAACTAGGTACAACATACTATTAAATCCACACGTTGTGACTACAACAACTGTTCCCTGAAGGAGGGAAACTAGGTACAACATACTATTAAATCCACACCTCGCTGGAAGCCCCGCCTTCCACAGGTGATGAGCGTGAGACTCGGATATATTCCTTAAATGTAATATCTCACTTCACCGACCCAGGAAGTGGCGGGGCCAAACAGGTGTTGTAACTCGTTCATAACTGGCACGCAGATCAGCAGAAATTGTAAGATAAACTGGCACTTCAAATGGAAATGAAAAAAGTTTGCCTATTTTACCGGAAACTTCAGCAGCATAACGTCAGAATTAACGAAGGCCAGCAGCAGGTGGGGAATTGGTTATTTTCTTCTGGTTATATTGACCTCTGGCTTCCTCAAGTCATTTGTGTGTGTTAATTATTTAATCAAACGCTTGAAGCATCAGTTCAGTTCAAGTTCTGCACATACAGTTGATTTTATTAAACACACGGGGTGTGTCTATATTAACAAATACACGTCATAACATTTCAACCAATCAATTGGTAGAAATAAAATACTATTTTTTATTTTTATTTGGGACAGCCCCAGAACATAGTGCATTCAGACCGCTTCCCTTTTTACACATTTTGTTACGTTACAGCCTTATTCTGAAATTGATTACTTTTTTTAAATGATCAATCTTCAGACAACACCTCAAAATGACATCACAATACCCCATAAAATTCAGAAGAAAGTTTAGAAATGCTTGCATACCAGTGGTTTTATTTCTGTAGAACATGCTAGTACGCTACAGTAGATTGTATCTCTCTAGGTCATGCCAGTAGACTACAGTAGGTTGTATCTCTCTAGGTCATGCCAGTAGGTTACAGTAGGTTGTATCTCTCTAGGTCATAACTCTCTAGGTCATGCCAGTAAGCTACAGTAGGTTGTATCTCTCTAGGTCATACCAGTAGGCTACAGTAGGTTGTAACTCTCTAGGTCATGCCAGTAGGTTACAGTAGGTTGTATTTCTCTAGGTCATGCCAGTAGGTTACAGTAGGTTGTTTCTCTCTAGGTCATGCCAGTAGACTACAGTAGGTTGTATCAAAGTGGTTTTATCTCTCTAGGTCATGCCAGTAAGCTACAGTAGATTGTAACTCTCTAGGTCATGCCAGTAGACTACAGTAGGTTGTAACTCTCTAGGTCATGCCAGTAGGCTACAGTAGGTTGTAACTCTCTAGGTCATGCCAGTAGGCTACAGTAGGTTGTAACTCTCTAGGTCATGCCAGTAGGCTACAGTAGGTTGTAACTCTCTAGGTCATGCCAGTAGGCTACAGTAGGTTGTAACTCTCTAGGTCATGCCAGTAGGCTACAGTAGGTTGTAACTCTCTAGGTCATGCCAGTAGGCTACAGTAGGTTGTAACTCTCTAGGTCATGCCAGTAGGCTACAGTAGGTTGTATCTCTCTAGGTCATGCCAGTAGGTTACAGTAGGTTGTATCTCTCTAGGTCATGCCAGTAGGCTACAGTAGGTTGTATCTCTCTAGGTCATGCCAGTAGGTTACAGTAGGTTGTAACTCTCTAGGTCATGCCAGTAGGTTACAGTAGGTTGTATCTCTCTAGGTCATGCCAGTAGGTTACAGTAAGTTGTAACTCTCTAGGTCATGCCAGTAGGTTACAGTAGGTTGTAACTCTCTAGGTCATGCCAGTAGGTTACAGTAGGTTGTAACTCTCTAGGTCATGCCAATAGGTTACAGTAGGTTGTATCTCTCTAGGTCATGCCAGTAGGCTACAGTAGGTTGTAACTCTCTAGGTCATGCCAGTAGGCTACAGCAGGTTGTATCTCTCTAGGTCATGCCAGTAGGCTACAGTAGGTTGTAACTCTCTAGGTCATGCCAGTAGGTTACAGTAGGTTGTAACTCTCTAGGTCATGCCAGTAGGTTACAGTTGGTTGTATCTCTCTAGGTCATGCCAGTAGGTTACAGTAGGTTGTATCTCTCTAGGTCATGCCAGTAGGTTACAGTAGGTTGTATCTCTCTAGGTCATGCCAGTAGGTTACAGTAGGTTGTAACTCTCTAGGTCATGCCAGTAGGTTACAGTAGGTTGTATCTCTCTAGGTCATGCCAGTAGGTTACAGTAGGTTGTATCTCTCTAGGTCATGCCAGTAGGTTACAGTAGGTTGTAACTCTCTAGGTCATGCCAGTAGGCTACAGTAGGTTGTATCTCTCTAGGTCATGCCAGTAGGTTACAGTAGGTTGTAACTCTCTAGGTCATGCCAGTAGGCTACAGTAGGTTGTATCTCTCTTGGTCATGCCAGTAGGCTACAGTAGGTTGTATCTCTCTAGGTCATGCCAGTAGGTTACAGTAGGTTGTAACTCTCTAGGTCATGCCAGTAGGCTACAGTAGGTTGTATCTCTCTAGGTCATGCCAGTAGGTTACAGTAGGTTGTAACTCTCTAGGTCATGCCAGTAGGTTACAGTAGGTTGTAACTCTCTAGGTCATGCCAGTAGGCTACAGTAGGTTGTATCTCTCTAGGTCATGCCAGTAGGTTACAGTAGGTTGTAACTCTCTAGGTCATGCCAGTAGGCTACAGTAGGTTGTATCTCTCTAGGTCATGCCAGTAGGTTACAGTAGGTTGTAACTCTCTAGGTCATGCCAGTAGGTTGTATCTCTCTAGGTCATGCCAGTAGGTTACAGTAGGTTATAACTCTCTAGGTCATTCCAGGAGGTTGTAACTCTCTAGGTCATGCCAGTAGGTTACAGTAGGTTGTAACTCTCTAGGTCATGCCAGTAGGTTACAGTAGGTTGTATCTCTCTAGGTCATGCCAGTAGGTTACAGTAGGTTGTATCTCTCTAGGTTATGCCAGTAGGTTACAGTAGGTTGTAACTCTCTAGGTCATGCCAGTAGGTTGTATCTCTCTAGGTCATGCCAGTAGGTTACAGTAGGTTATAACTCTCTAGGTCATGCCAGGAGGTTGTAACTCTCTAGGTCATGCCAGTAGGTTGTATCTCTCTAGGTCATGCCAGTAGGTTACAGTAGGTTGTAACTCTCTAGGTCATGCCAGTAGGTTACAGTAGGTTGTAACTCTCTAGGTCATGCCAGTAGGTTACAGTAGGTTGTATCTCTCTAGGACATGCCAGTAGGTTACAGTAGGTTGTATCTCTCTAGGTTATGCCAGTAGGTTACAGTAGGTTGTAACTCTCTAGGTCATGCCAGTAGGTTGTATCTCTCTAGGTCATGCCAGTAGGTTACAGTAGGTTATAACTCTCTAGGTCATGCCAGTAGGTTGTAACTCTCTAGGTCATGCCAGTAGGTTGTATCTCTCTAGGTCATGCCAGTAGGTTACAGTAGGTTGTATCTCTCTAGGTCATGCCAGTAGGCTACAGTAGGTGGTAACTCTCTAGGTCATGCCAGTAGGTTACAGTAGGTTGTAACTCTCTAGGTCACGCCAGTAGGTTACAGTAGGTTGTAACTCTCTAGGTCATGCCAGTAGGTTACAGTAGGTTGTATCTCTCTAGGTCATGCCAGTAGGTTACAGTAGGTTGTATCTCTCTAGGTCATGCCAGTAGGCTACAGTAGGTTGTAACTCTCTAGGTCATGCCAGTAGGTTACAGTAGGTTGTATCCAAGTGGAAACAATTATCAACCCAATGTGGAAAGTGTTGAATTTGGTCAACAACAAAATGAATGGCTTATTTGCTACGTGAGGTTTACTTGATCTAACAGAAGTTTCGTAATGATTAAGTTGTTTTGTGGACACGTGACATACCGACAACTTTGATAAAACACTATAGGAGTTGTCTCCAGATCGCTATGCATATTCATGCTAGTAGCTTAGCATCTCTCTCCATTGAATACAGGCGGTTGACGACAACAACCCTCATAGAATATAAACAATAGATTACAATAATAAGATGTATCCACCAATCCAAAGACAGGATAGGTGGGAGATAGACAACCCACAGTGCAGCTTTGTGGACAACGACTCCCCTTGTTAGGGCGGAGAGACATCTTGTCAGTATATCCATAATCTTTGGTGTAGCCAACCCAACTCTCACATGGCTCTATTGGGGGTCACGGTGTGTAGTAAAACATCACTACATTAAAATCACCACATGCCGTGGCCCCCCAGTCTGCGGTCAGCAGATAGACCCTCCTCAAATATATATGTTAAGTCACTTTTTGGAAACGGAACGGAGAAAACAAGGGGTAGCTTGTTCTCTACGTCGTCTGATTCTAGACATATCAGTCATCATCCCAGGACCCTCCGTTGAAGAGGTATTGACGAGCCAACTCCGAATATCCAAAGTTAAAAACTAATTGAAGGCGGTACTTACTGGTGTTAATCAGATCTCCTGTCTCCTCCTCTTCATCTTTCAATGTGACAGTAATCTCTCCTTCCTTCTTCACTCCAAAAACAGCATCATCCTCTTCTTCCTCTTGTTTAACTGTAACGTCTTTCTCTTCTTCTTTCACTGTAACAGCCTCACCCTCTACTTCTTGTTTTACTGTAACATCCTCCTCTTCCTTCTCCTCTTTCACGACAATGTTCAGCCCCAGAGCTTCTTTCTCCGTCCAGCAGACCTCCTCTTCTTTAACAGGAGGGGAGTAGTTTAGGGAGCTCATGTTCGGGGATGTTAGCTAGCTAGCTATCATTAGCGACTAGGCTAATGCTAACTTAACCAGCCAGCTACTATAGCTGACTAATAAAAAAGAACGTAATATTAAATTAAATAGCTTAACAAGTAGATACGACAGATGTGTGTCTAAAACACAGTAGCTAATATAGACCGAAAGCGTCTAAATAGCTTGAATCTTTCGGCTATGTTGGCTAGCAAACTACCGAGGTGGTTGACGAGCTGTTTATGAAGAACCGTCCACTAGATTATACGTCACGCTGCAGCATCGCCTGAAAGACGCACATCGCCGTCTGCTGACTGGAGGGAAACGCAGTTGAGGATCACATTTTATTTTTCAGACAAAGATTATTTTACATGGACTTAATTAAATAATACTATTGAGACATACAAAGACAGGAATGTGGTGATTGATTAGTGAGAATAAAACATGTTTACTACAGCACATTTAAGGCATTTTCATTCAGTCAAACAACATATAAATAAGTAGCCAGCTACTGTAGCTCTATACTGCTGCTACATGGTGTAACAATACATCATGTAGATGTATATAATGAACAGACTAGGTCTATACTGCTCCTACATGGTGTAACAATACATCATGTAGATGTATATAATGAACAGACTAGGTCTATACCGCTCCTACATGGTGTAACAATACATCATGTAGATGTATATAATGAACAGACTAGGTCTATACTGCTCCTACATGGTGTAACAATACATCATGTAGATGTATATAATGAACAGACTATGTCTATACTGCTCCTACATGGTGTAACAATACATCATGTAGATGTATATAATGAACAGACTAGGTCTATACTGCTCCTACATGGTGTAACAATACATCATGTAGATGTATATAATGAACAGACTAGGTCTATACTGCTCCTACATGGTGTAACAATACATCATGTAGATGTATATAATGAACAGTCTAGGTCTATACTGCTCCTACATGGTGTAACAACACATCATGTAGATGTATATAATGAACAGACTAGGTCTATACTGATCCTACATGGTGTAACAATACATCATGTAGATGTATATAATGAACAGACTAGGTCTATACTGCTCCTACATGGTGTAACAATACATCATGTAGATGTATATAATGAACAGACTAGGTCTATACTGCTCCTACATGGTGTAACAATACATCATGTAGATGTATATAATGAACAGACTAGGTCTATACTGCTCCTACATGGTGTAACAATACATCATGTAGATGTATATAATGAACAGACTAGGTCTATACTGCTCCTACATGGTGTAACAATACATCATGTAGATGTATATAATGAACAGACTAGGTCTATACTGCTCCTACATGGTGTAACAATACATCATGTAGATGTATATAATGAACAGACTAGGTCTATACTGCTCCTACATGGTGTAACAATACATCATGTAGATGTATATAATGAACAGACTAGGTCTATACTGCTCCTACATGGTGTAACAATACATCATGTAGATGTATATAATGAACAGACTAGGTCTATACTGCTCCTACATGGTGTAACAATACATCCTGTAGATTTATATAATGAACAGACTAGGTCTATACTGCTCCTACATGGTGTAACAATACATCATGTAGATGTATATAATGAACAGACTAGGTCTATACTGCTCCTACATGGTGTAACAATACATCATGTAGATGTATATAATGAACAGACTAGGTCTATACTGCTCCTACATGGTGTAACAATACATCATGTAGATGTATATAATGAACAGACTAGGTCTATACTGCTCCTACATGGTGTAACAATACATCATGTAGATGTGTATAATGAACAGACTAGGTCTATACTGCTCCTACATGGTGTAACAATACATCATGTAGATGTATATAATGAACAGACTAGGTCTATACTGCTGCTACATGGTGTAACAATACATCATGTAGATGTATATAATGAACAGACTAGGTCTATACTGCTCCTACATGGTGTAACAATACATCATGTAGATGTTTATAATGAACAGACTGGGTCTATACTGCTCCTACATGGTGTAACAATACATCATGTAGATGTATATAATGAACAGACTGGGTCTATACTGCTGCTACATGGTGTAACAATACATCATGTAGATGTATATAATGAACAGACTAGGTCTATACTGCTGCTACATGGTGTAACAATACATCATGTAGATGTATATAATGAACAGACTAGGTCTATACTGCTCCTACATGGTGTAACAATACATCATGTAGATATATATAATGAACAGACTAGGTCTATACTGCTCCTACATGGTGTAACAATACATCATGTAGATGTATATAATGAACAGACTAGGTCTATACTGCTCCTACATGGTCTAACAATACATCATGTAGATGTATATAATGAACAGACTAGGTCTATACTGCTCCTACATGGTGTAACATTACTTCATGTAGATGTATATAATGAACAGACTAGGTCTATACTGCTCCTACATCGTGTAACAATACATCATGTGGGAATTTAAGGTAATGCTGTCGGTGTGAAGCTTCATTTCATCAAACAACCACCTGATTGGTTTGGTATTGGGCTTGTTCGACATTGCAGGCGACTGCCAACTGACTGATCTACAAATCACCTTACATCATAAATAACTACTCATTATTCATAAATCAGTCCCCATTTACCCACAATGCAGCATGGATTTGATTCTCTCGAACACGACCAGTGGTTTAGTAGATGACATAAAGGCTATGCTGCTACGGTGTGGGATGTCATCTATAATAATGACATAAAGGCTATGCTGCTACGGTGTGGGACGTCATCTATAATAATGACATAAAGGCTATGCTGCTACGGTGTGGGATGTCATCTATAATAATGACATAAAGGCTATGCTGCTACGGTGTGGGACATCATCTATAATAATGACATAAAGGCTATGCTGCTACGGTGTGGGACGTCATCTATAATAATGACATAAAGGCTATGCTGCTACGGTGTGGGATGTCATCTATAATAATGACATAAAGGCTATGCTGCTACGGTGTGGGATGTCATCTATAATAATGACATAAAGGCTATGCTGCTACGGTGTGGGACGTCATCTATAATAATGACATAAAGGCTATGCTGCTACGGTGTGGGACGTCATCTATAATAATGACATAAAGGCTATGCTGCTATGGTGTGGGACGTCATCTATAATAATGACATAAAGGTTATGCTGCTACGGTGTGGGACGTCATCTATAATAATGACATAAAGGCTATGCTGCTACGGTGTGGGACGTCATCTATAATAATGACATAAAGGCTATGCTGCTACGGTGTGGGACGTCATCTATAATAATGACATAAAGGCTATTCTGCTACGGTGTGGGACATCATCTATAATAATGACATAAAGGCTATGCTGCTACGGTGTGGGACGTCATCTATAATAATGACATAAAGGCTATGCTGCTACGGTGTGGGATGTCATCTATAATAATGACATAAAGGCTATGCTGCTACGGTGTGGGACGTCATCTATAATAATGACATAAAGGCTATGCTGCTACGGTGTGGGACGTCATCTATAATAATGACATAAAGGCTATGCTGCTACGGTGTGGGATGTCATCTATAATAATGACATAAAGGCTATGCTGCTACGGTGTGGGATGTCATCTATAATAATGACATAAAGGCTATGCTGCTACGGTGTGGGATGTCATCTATAATAATGACATAAAGGCTATGCTGCTACGTGTGGGACGTCATCTATAATAATGACATAAAGGCTATGCTGCTACTTTGTGGGATGTCATCTATAATAATGACATAAAGGCTATGCTGCTACGGTGTGGGACGTCATCTATAATAATGACATAAAGGCTATGCTGCTAAGGTGTGGGACGTCATCTATAATAATGACATAAAGGCTATGCTGCTACGGTGTGGGACGTCATCTATAATAATGACATAAAGGCTATGCTGCTACGGTGTGGGATGTCATCTATAATAATGACATAAAGGCTATGCTGCTACGGTGTGGGATGTCATCTATAATAATGACATAAAGGCTATGCTGCTACGGTGTGGGATGTCATCTATAATAATGACATAAAGGCTACGCTGCTACGGTGTGGGACGTCATCTATAATAATGACATAAAGGCTATGCTGCTACGGTGTGAGATGTCATCTATAATAATGACATAAAGGCTATGCTGCTACGGTGTGGGATGTCATCTATAATAATGACATAAAGGCTATGCTGCTACGGTGTGTGATGTCATCTATAATAATGACATAAAGGCTATGCTGCTACTGTGTGGGATGTCATCTATAATAATGACATAAAGGCTATGCTGCTACGGTGTGGGACGTCATCTATAATAATGACATAAAGGCTATGCTGCTACGGTGTGGGACGTCATCTATAATAATGACATAAAGGCTATGCTGCTACGGTGTGGGATGTCATCTATAATAATGACATAAAGGCTATGCTGCTACGGTGTGGGACGTCATCTATAATAATTTGGCTGTTATAAATTCTGTGTTGCTCAAAGCCTTGAGTAATGAACCTATTTTTGACTGATTTTAAATAGCGTTAGACATGCTTCTAAAAGGGGGTTTCTCCCTGTGAACCTGCCAATGTACCTGAATGTCAATTAACTTGTGGGCGGTGGTCGTGATGACGGCCTATTGGATGACGTCGTCCATCGGGATTCCCCCCAAAAAGAAGATGCTCTGGATTGATCACTAGAGTCAGATGTGAAGGAGGAGGTTGATCATCAGGAGTCAGACGTGAAGGAGGAGGTTGATCATCAGGAGTCAGATGTGAAGGCGGAGGTTGATCATCAGGAGTCAGATGTGAAGGAGGAGGTTGATCATCAGGAGTCAGATGTGAAGGAGGAGGTTGATCATCAGGAGTCAGATGTGAAGGAGGAGGTTGATCATCAGGAGTCAGATGTGAAGGAGGAGGTTGATCATCAGGAGTCAGATGTGAAGGAAGAGGTTGATCATCAGGAGTCAGATGTGAAGGAGGAGGTTGATCATCAGTGAACCTCTAGGATTGTGGTTGGGCTGGCGTTTACACTTCCAGCTTGGTCATATATTTTGATACATTGAATGTTGATATTGTGAACCTATGTTATATATTGGTACCTCCTGTTTCAGGAAGTGATGTCACTAAGTACTGCTCCTATATATACAGTGCAGTCGGAAAGTATTCAGACCCCTTCACTTTTTCCACATTTTGTTACGTTATTCTAAAATAGATTAAATCAATATTTTACCCTCAATCTACACACAATACCCCATAGTGACATCACAATACCCCACAATGACATCACAATACCCCATAATGACATCACAATACCCCATAATGACATCACAATACCCCATAGTGACATCACAATACCCCATAATGACATCACAATACCCCAAAATGACATCACAATACCCCATAATGACATCACAATACCCCATAATGACATCACAATACCCCATAATGACAAAGCAAAAACAGGTTTTTATAAATGTTTCAAATGTAACAAAAACAACAAGTGAAATATCACATTTACATACAGTACCAGTCAAAAGTTTGGACACACCTACTCATTCAAGGGTTTTTATTTTTACTATTTTCTACATTGTAGAATAATAATGAAGACATCAAAACTATGAAATAAAGCATATGGAATCATGTAGTAGCCAAAAAATGGTTAAACAAATCAAAAGATATTTCACCCTTTGCCTTGATGACAGCTTTGCACACTCTGGCATTCTCTTAACCAGCTTCATGAAGTAGTCACCTGGAATTAATTTCAATTAACAGGTGTGCCTAGTGAAATGTTAATTTGTGGAATTTTTTTCCTTCTTAATGCGTTTGAGCCAATCAGTTGTGTTGTGAGAAGGTATGGGTGGCTCTCATGAGGATTGCCACAGGGAAGGAAGACCCAGAGTTACCTCTGCTGCAGAAGATACGTTCATTAGCGTTAACTGCACCTCAGATTGCAGCCCAAATAAATGCTTCACAGAGTTCAAGTAACAGACACATCTCAACATCAACTGTTCAGAGACTGAGGGAATCCGGCCTTCATGGTTGAATTGCTGCAAAGAAACCACTACTAAAGGACACCAATAATAAGAAGAGACTTTCCACAAGAAATGGACATTAGACTGAATTGCTGCATAGAAAAACCCTGTTTACAAAAGCTTTGTTATTAAAGAACAAGAAAGCCAGCACACTGTTTACAAATAATTTGCTTTCCTTTCAAAAAACAGGACATTTCTAAGTGACCCCAAACTTTTGAACGGTAATATACATCTACATGATGTATTCTTACACCATGTGGGAGCAGTATAGACCTAGTCTGTTCATTATATACATCTACATGATGTATTGTTACACCATGTAGGAGCAGTATAGACCTAGTCTGTTCATTATATACATCTACATAATGTATTGTTACACCATGTAGGAGCAGTATAGACCTAGTCTGTTCATTATATACATCTACATGATGTATTGTTACACCATGTAGCAGCAGTATAGACCTAGTCTGTTCATTATGTACATCTACATGATGTATTGTTACACCATGTAGGAGCTGTATAGACCTAGTCTGTTCATTATATACATCTACATGATGTATTGTTACACCATGTAGGAGCAGTATAGACCTACAGTAGCTGGCTACTTATTTATATGTTGTTTGACTGAATGAAACTGCCTTAAAAGTGCTGTAGTAAACATTTTTTTTCTCACTAATCAATACCACATTCCTGTCTTTGTATGTCTCAATATAAAAGTATTATTTAGTTAAATCCATTTAAAATAATCTTTGTCTGAAAATAAAATGTGATCCTCAACTGCGTTTCCCTCCAGTCAGCAGACGGCGATGTGCGTCTTTCAGGCGATGCTGCAGCGTTACGTATAATCTAGTGGACGGTTCTTCATAAACAGCTCGTCAACCTCCTCGGTAGCTTGCTAGCCAACATAGCCGAAAGATTCAACCTATTTATACGCTTTCGGTCTATATTACCTACTGTGTTTTAGACACACTTCTGTCGTATCTACTTGTTAACCTATTTAATTTAATATTACGTTATTTTTTATTAGTCAGCTATAGTAGCTGGCTGGTTAAGTTAGCATTAGCCTAGTCGCTAATGATAGCTAGCTAGCTAACATCCCCGAACATGAGCTCCCTAAACTACTCCCCTCCTGTTAAAGAAGAGGAGGTCTGCTGGACGGAGAAAGAAGCTCTGGGGCTGAACATTGTCGTGAAAGAGGAGAAGGAAGAGGAGGATGTTACAGTTAAACAAGAAGTAGAGGGTGAGGCTGTTACAGTGAAAGAAGAAGAGAAAGACGTTTCAGTTAAACAAGAGGAAGAAGAGGAGGATGCTGTGTTTGGAGTGAAGAAGGAAGGAGAGATTACTGTCACATTGAAAGATGAAGAGGAGGAGACAGGAGATCTGAGTAACACCAGTAAGTACCGCCTTCAATTAGTTTCTAACTTTGGATATTCGGAGTTGGCTCGTCAATACCTCTTCAACGGAGGGTCCTGGGATGATGACTGATATGTCTAGAATCAGACGACGTAGAGAACAAGCTACCCCTTGTTTTCTCCGTTCCGTTTCCAAAAAGTGACTTAACATATATATTTGAGGAGGGTCTATCTGCTGACCGCAGACTGGGGGGCCACGGCATGTAGTGATTTTAATGTAGTGATGTTTTACTACACACCGTGACCCCCAATAGAGCCATGTGAGAGTTGGGTTGGCTACACCAAACATTATGGATATACTGACAAGATGTCTCTCCGTCCTGACAAGGGGAGTCGTTGTCCACAAAGCGGCACTGTGGGTTGTCTCGCTCCCACCTATCCTGTCTTTGGATTGGTGGATACATCTTATTATTGTAATCTATTGTTTATATTCTATGAGGGTTGTTGATGTCAACCGCCTGTATTCAATGGAGAGAGATGCTAAGCTACTAGCATGAATATGCATAGCGATCTGGAGACAACTCCTATAGTGTTTTTATCAAAGTTGTCGGTATGTCACGTGTCCACATAACAACTTTATCATTATGAAACTTCTGTTAGATCAAGTAAACCTCACGTAGCAAATAAGCCATTCATTTTGTTGTTGACCAAATTCAACACTTTCCTCATTGGGTTGATAATTGTTTCCACTTGGATACAACCTACTGTAGTCTACTGGCATGACCTAGAGAGTTACAACCTACTGTAACCTATTGGCATGACCTAGAGAGATACAACCTACTGTAGCCTACTGGCATGACCTAGAGAGTTACAACCTTCTGTAACCTACTGGCATGACCTAGAGAGATACAACCTACTGTAGCCTACTGGCATGACCTACAGAGATACAACCACTGGTAAACTTTTTTCACACTTTTATGGGGTATTGTGATGTCATTATGAGGTATTGTCTGAATGCATGTTGTTGTATGTCCCAGATATATATTTAAAAAAATGTATTTTCTTTCAACCAATTGATTTGTTGAAATGTTATGACGTGTATTTTTTCATAGACACACCCCATGTGTTTAATAAAATCAACTGTATGTGCAGAACTTGAACTGAACTGATGCTTCAAGCGTTTGATTAAATAATTAGCACACACAAATGACTTGAGGAAGCCAGAGGTCAATATAACCAGAAGAAAATAACCAATTCCCCACCTGCTGCTGGCCTTCGTCAATTCTGACGTTATGCTCCTGAAGTTTCCGGTAAAATAGGCAAACTTTTTCCATTTCCGTTTGAAGTGCCAATTTATCTTACCATTTCTACCGATCTGCGTGCCAGATATGAACGAGTTACAACACCTGTTTGGCCCCACCCCTTCCTGGGTCGGTGAAGTGAGGTATTACATTTAAAGAATAAATCCGAGCCTCACGCTCATCACCTGTGGAAGGCAGGGCTTCCGGCGAGGATTTAATAGTATGTTGTACCTAGTTTCCCTCCTTCAGGGAACAGTAGTTATAGTCATAACGTTAAGCTTGTCATATGATGAACTTTAACTTAAATACTGGATCTTGCTGTCGGACAGTTTTTTTGTATTCAGATATCTGAAATGCTCTCTAACTACGTAACATTTATTGTCTCCTTATGTTACGCTGGGAAAACAGTTTTCATGGGCACAGAAATCCTAAATCATTTCAGTTTACTAAATCCAATGGTTCTAACCGAGAGTCACCTTAACTTTATTGACAACTCCCAAATGGATACTGTCATTAACGCGGTTGTTCAATAATTACACATAATACTTAATACTGTAGCTGTTTAGTTACAGTCACATGTTCAACTATCATCAGCTGATCCAGGAAATCATTTTCTGCATGCCAGTCAAATGTAGTTCTTCATTCATTACTCTGGTAAAGACAGTTATGCCATGCTCCACGTTGGATCCAACATCCCTAACAAATTGATGTTTATAATGTGTTATTGTCTACTTGATTTACAGTAGGGTCTCGTTAGTCCGTTTGGAAACGGAGATACTTAGCTCGTAATGTGTAGAGAACTGTTCCTTGGTGGATAGGCTATTGTACAACACACAGAGCTATTTTCCTTCATTCAGGACATTTAGAATGACAACACATTACAGAGTAGCCTAGTGGGATTATTCACAAAATTACCTGGTTATGAAATGTCATGACAAAGACATTTTAGTTTCCTTGTTTCACCTGAAATATTAAATATATTAAATATTAAATATATAGTCCTAGGTCTATGTTGTTGTTAGGTGAAGTTATGGGTCCGACAGTAGGTCTATGTTATTGTTAGGTGAGATTATAGACCATTTTGGCATGCACTTAGTGGACAAAACCTCATTGTCAGGCTGATGGAAAACTAGCCAATGATCATTTTACTGGTTGAAGTCGTTTTTAAATATAAAGTAGTACATTTTCGACAAGAACACAAACATTATATTAAATCAGGACATTCAAACGAGCCTTACAATTATAATCCAAAGTAGTGTCAAATGATAATAATAATCATAATCAACCTGGAAATGGCGGCTTATTTGCTATCAGCCTATGAGAACTCCCCTGAGTTTTCCCCACGGTGGTGAATTAGTGAATAGACACAGAGCTTAATGTGAGTTTCCTTGAGTAGCACTCCTGATCTTGTGCTGTAATATTCAGAATACATTGTGAAAACTAATCTTTGCTCACCATTTTTTAAATATATATATTTTTTTCACCCCTTTTTTCTCCCCAATTGGTACTTACAGTCTTGTCTCATCGCTGCAACTCCCATACGGACTCTGGAGAGGCGAAGGTCGAGAGCCATGCGTAATCCGAAACACAACCCAGCGCTGCTTCTTGACACAATGCCCATCCAACCCGGAAGCCAACAGCACCAATGTGTCGGAGGAAACACCGTACACCTGGCGACCTGGTCAGCGTGCACTGCGCCCAGCCCGCCACTTGAGTCGCTAGTGCGCGATGAGACAAGGATATCCCTGCCGGCCAAACCCTCCCCTAACCCGGACGATGGTGGGCCAATTGTGCATCGCCCCATGGGCCTCCCGGTCGCGGCCGGCTGCAACAGAGCTTGGACTCGAACCCAGAATCTCTAATGGCACAGCTTAGGCCACTTGCTCACCATTTTTGCTCCAGGCAGATATACTACATCCATAACTAGCGGTTTCTGCATTAGCAGGGAGGTGTTTCTGCAATCAAATTGTGTGCGCATCGCCCTTGTCGCAATTTTAGGAAACACAGAAAGGTGCCTATATTTGAGAACAAAAGTCGCCTGGCACACTGCTTAGGAGTTCAACACCTTTTACTTATTTCTAGTTACTACTAATGTGAAAACAAGACTAAATATGACTATTGTTGCTCACTTGACTGTCTTAAGACAATTGTCAAGTAATTTTAACATTCATTACAGACGTCAATTGTTGTACAGTATCATGGCTACGCTGTTGGCATCACCTTTTACAGTGGATTTCTGCTGTTGTGAGCCTTTAACTATCTGTCTGACTTGTTCACACAGGAGAGAGACGTGACTATCATGGATCCTCTGGGGAGCCTCAACATCATGATGCTAACGAGTCAGAGAAGAGTCTGTCCAGATTCTATCACCTCAAGAAACACCAGCAGAGACCCACAGGGAAGAAATCTATCTGCTGCTCTGACTGTGGAAAACATTGCAAATCTTCATCAGAACTTAAAATACACCAGCGAACACACACAGGAGAGAAATCTCACCACTGTTTTGATTGTGGGAAGAGTTACTTAAGATTAAAATCACTAAAAGTACACCTGAGAATTCACACTGGAGAGAAACCTTACAGCTGTGATCAATGTGGGAAGAGTTTTACTACATCTAGCTATCTGATTATACACCAGAGAACACATACAGGAGAGAAACCGTACAGCTGTACTCAATGTGGGAAGAGTTTTACTCAGTCAAGCAACCTGTTATCACACCAGAGGATCCACACAGGAGAGAAATCTTTTAGTTGTAATCAATGTGTGAAAAGTTTTATTACATCTAGTGAACTGACTGTACACCAGAGAACACACACAGGAGAGAAACCTTATTGCTGTGATCAATGTGGGAAGACTTATATTTCATCTTGCCATCTGACTAGACACCAGCGAGTACACACAGGAGAGAAGCCATTCCACTGTTCAGATTGTGGAAAAAGATTCTCATCTTCACAGAATATGAAGAAGCACCAGAAAACACACACAGGAGAGAAACCTTATAGCTGTAATCAATGTGGGAAGAGTTTTACTCGGCCAGACAGCCTAAAATTACACCAGAGAACACACACAGGAAAGAAACCTTATAGCTGTAACCAATGTGGGAATAGTTTTTCTACATCTAGAGTTCTCACTAAACACCAGAGAACTCATACAGGAGAGAAACCATACAGCTGTACTCAATGTGGGAAGAGTTTTTCTACGTCTAGCTATCTCACTATACACCAGAGAACACACACAGGAGAGAAACAATATAGCTGTAGTCAATGTGGGATAAGATTTGCTTGGCTAACCAGCCTAGTTTCACATCAGAGAACACACACAGGAGAGAAACTTCCTAGCTGTGATCAATGTGGGAAGAGATACTCTGATAAAAGATCTCTGATTAAACATCAGAAAATACATGAAGGAGTTGTTTCATGATATCAATGAATTAATGTCACAATGTAGAATGTTTTAACATTGTAGTAGGAGTATTTTAATGATGTCACAATGTAGAACCCTAAACGTTTGTCCCCTGTTCTATTGATTTCAACATGATATGGATATTAGCCTCAGGGGGGGAAATCCAGGCTCTGAAATGGAAGAGTTACTATTTTTGAGATTTAACAAAAAGTGACTAACAAAAAAAGAGCTGTGTTACACTTACCACGTTGATGACACACTTGAATCAAAATGCAACACTTCAAAATGTAGCGAGCTGCTTTCTACAAATTGTCCTCTAACCAGTGATGTACACATTATTCCCAGATTCCATGTGGTTTTTGAGCTGTTCGTTTTAACAGGACGTGCAACTTCATCTCCCTCCTGTCACACAAATGATTTTAGCATGATATCGATGAATAAGTGTTGTGTTCCTTTGTTTAGCGACCCCTACATTTAAATGCATCACTCCAAAATGTAGCTGACTGTCTTCTGCAAGTTGTCCTCTAACCAGTGAGGTGAAATATATCTCCCATTTCCATGTGTTTTTGTTTAGTTGTTAGTTTCAACATCACGTACAACCTGATTTCCCCCCTAATCGATATCAGTGATTTATTGCTACTTGTCAAAACAACAGCGTTTTTGGTTCTTCTGCAGTTTCTTCTGCAGTTTATAAGGAGCTTGTTTTAAAAAATACAAGTAATATTATTATTGTGGCAGATGTTTGTGTACATAGCACATGTTATGTTTAGGTTATGTTTAGGTTTTCAATTTATCACAAACTGTTTCTGCATATTGGTTATTGATTTGGACACGTTAAAACTTTGTTTTGACATTGGGGCTGTCCCACCTAGCAAAATGTCATTGAAAAGACGTCGAAAATAAGACTGTGCAATCAAATATTTCATATTTACAATTCATGTAATATTTAGTAAAGATATATGTTTATGCAACCAACTGACAATTTTTTTGGTACAATTATATTCACATTGTTCCCGCGTTTTTATGAATATCAGGGTTAATTCTCCGATGTGCCAACCCAAATGTTCTAGAGCATGACATTGGAGACTGGTCCCCCGATCCAACAACATGCCTATCTAGTGAACCCTGAAAAGAGAGAGAAGCTCTGCAGTGAGGTGGAAAGTTACTACGGATATTGCAGGAGTTTCCTCTTGAAATCAGACATGTCCGTGTTAAGGACAACTTGGTTGCTAATTGTCTCAAGGATGGGCAGTCAAAAAGATTTGTGTTTTGCGTTTAGCCAGTGCATTGCCATGGATCACAATTTATTTTGACTACATGTTTTTACCTATTGGAGATGAGTTTTGTTTGGGCTCGTTCCAAGGGGATGAGAGTTCTAGAAGCTAGTGGGATTTAGGAAGACGAGAGTTCTAGAAGCTAGTGAGTTTTAGGAAGACGAGAGTTCTAGAAGCTAGTGAGTTTTAGAAAGACGAGAGTTCTAGAAGCTAGTGAGTTTTAGGAAGACGAGAGTTCTAGAAGCTAGTGAGTTTTAGAAAGACGAGAGTTCTAGAAGCTAGTGAGTTTTAGGAAGACGAGAGTTCTAGAAGCTAGTGAGTTTTAGGATTCTATAGAAAGAAAAAGGAGAGAAAATAAAACGATTGTATATTGTTTCAAATACAATTTCATTATATGATTGTATATTATTGTTTAGAAATGTGTTTTTCTTGTTTTTGATTGTTGACAGCCAGTAGACCCCATGTTTATATTGGTGAAGGTGAATCATTGTAGTTGATTATAATGTGAAATGGAAGTTGTTTTCTGTTGGTGGTGAGCAAACTTGTCCATCAAAAACATAGGATATATTTGTTGTCTTAAAGGGGAAGGTGTTACAGGCTTTGGTATTTCGATTTATGGTTTGAGGTTGGACTTTAGCAGGTATAGCTCGTTAGCTCGTTAGCACGTCTAGCTCGATAGCACGTCTAGCTCGTTAGCACGTCTAGCTCGTTAGCACGTCTAGCTCGTTAGCCCGTCTAGCCCGTTAGCCCGTCTAGCTCGTTAGCACGTCTACCTCGTTAGCGCGTCTAGCCCGTTAGCACGTAGGACGCACTGATTGGTGTCACCTCGTTAGTCAGTATGTGTTACACCTGTGCTGGCTTGTCCATCTCGTTAGTGGGAAGGTGTTTCACCTGAGCTGGTCCAGGTTCTATTTAAGAGTGTCTGGCCCAGTGCTCCAGTTGTCTTGATACATGTGGAGAGTCAACACCTTTAGTTGCTCCACCTTTTTGGTTTCCTGTCTTTCAGTTTGGTGTGGGTTTTTCTTTTGTTTGTCTCTTCTTAGGCAGATTTAGTGGGTCTCATGGTGGGTGTCTTTTAGGTCCCAGTTGTTGTTACTAGTCAACTTCCAGTGGACACCCCCATAGTGTCTATCAGAGCCCCTCCTAAAACCCCACCTGTTTAGTTGTGGTTGTTGTCAGTGACTCTTTGTTAGTTCCCTCTTCTATTTAAGGGACATTTCTGGTTTTCTTGCTGGGGAATGTAACAACAAACAATGTAGTAAAACAAGCTTATATTTTGGTTTGGATATTGTATCCAATTGTTAATATTTTAATCAATGGAATTTTCTTAGAATGATCACTAGTCATTCAGTTGTTAATCTTATGTTTGTTGGGGTAAATATTTGTTTTTTCCTGTGAAGCCATTGCGTTGCATCCATGTCTGAAATGTGCTGTATAAATAAAGCTTGATTTGAACATATTGTAAAACAAATGAACCCAATGACTGACCAACACTCTTGCATAACCAATGAACAAATATGTTGGTTTCATCAACTTATCTTATGTCAATCTTAGTATGAAATAGAGTATAAATTCAGTATATCTTCCACTGTCAAAATAGTGCTGATATGTAAGTTTAGTATCACTTTTCAACCAACCCAGTTCATTTGTTGAAATCAACAATATGTCAAAGGATTCAACTACTGAAAACTGAAACTAACAAATGGATCAAACAGATCAATTCCCTAGTATGAAAAACGGTATCACTTTTCCAGCCTGCTGAAGGCGTGGTGGAGTGGTAAACACCACCCCCGGCTCTACCGGGGGCTTGAGGTGGTCTCCCACAGCTCTGCTTATGTCATGTTCTGTGGCCTTGCTGTTCCATTTCTTGACTGCTCCTGTAACACAGAAACACATTTAGTCATATTATATATAACACTCAAAGTAATGGATATGGAGCATCTATGGCCTCAGTTACACCTGGCACCTAAATGTGACTTCTGTCATCCGATCACTCCAAGCTGCATTAGGTTCAGATCTACCAGGATGGGCCTTTGACATAGTCTGGATGCAGTTAGGCCACTGAATATGCATAAGCAATGTAAAGAGATGGGGTGAATGAGTGGGGACAAGTACATTTAACACAAATGACCTTCATAATATCAAAGAACAAATGTGTGTGTCTGAGGGGAAATTAACTTTCATACAGCCAAAAGGGGTGAGAAATTACACCAATATCAGTGGACAATTTGCACTAATGTAGATAAACATAGATGATGATTGAACAAAGTCCCTTTTGCTGACGTGATGAACCGCTAAGGGGGCATAAATATTTACCATCTAAACCATGTGTGACCTCTCACCTCTCCAGCTGTAGAAGTGTTCTTCCTAACCAGTCCCTCAACAGCTCTCTGACTGAGCTCCACCCTCACTGGGTCTTCAGAGGAGAGGAAGGCTGAGGAGGGATGGAAGGATGAATGGATCAGTCAGTCAATAAAGTGTAGAGCTGCTGTCTGACAAAATCACTATTTTAGTAGTTCATTAAAGTAAATTAGGCTTTATGACTGCTGAATACCAACTATCAATCACTTAGATCATGTATTTTCAGGTAGAGATACATCCTTGGGACGTCCCTAGCCCGTTGAAGTTGACATTTAAAATGATTAAGGTTATGGTTTAGGGTAGGGATGTCCCAAGGATGCCAGATAGCATTGACCATTGTGCATTCTTCTATCTCTTTTACATAGCAGGTGTAAAAGAAACACAGACATGACAAGTAGGCACGCAGTGCATTATGGTCATTATAGTTTAAAAACAGCATCTTATTATGCCAAACTGTATGTGGGGTTGTTAGAGAAGAATGTGATTGTCAACCCTAACAATCCATTCTAGCAGCTCATCAGGCTCTGTAAATGTCTTCATTGATGACGTGTTCCATCTATTCCAGGGGACAGCAGAGGAACTTCATCGATTCCACTCCTTCATCAATACAAGCAGTGAACATCTGAAATTCACCCTCACCTTTGATGCGCATGAAACAAGTTACCCGATGGTTGGATGATACTGTTCTCGTCAATCATCTTAAATACTTAAAAACTGGAAATCAACAGGGGACAGCAGAGTGGAACAGGTTTGTTCATTCTCCCTGCGGACCTGGCATCCTTTCACTCCCTCCTCTCTACATTTTCCTCTTCTGTATCTGCTGCTAAAGCCACTTTCTACCACTCTAAATTCCAAGCATCTGCCTCTAACCCTAGGAAGCTCTTTGCTACCTTCTCCTCCCTCCTGAATCCTCCTCCCCCCCCCTCTCTCTCTGCGGATGACTTCGTCAACCATTTTGAAAAGAAGGCTGATGACATCCGATCCTCGTTTGCTAAGCCAAACGACACCGCTGGTCCTGCTCACACTGCCCTACCCTGTGCTTTGACCTCTTTCTCCCCTCTCTCTCCAGATGAAATCTCGCGTCTCGTGACGGCCGGCCGCCCAACAACCTGCCCACTCGACCCTATCCCCTCCTCTCTTCTCCAGACCATTTCCGGAGACCTTCTCCCCTACCTCACCTCGCTCATCAACTCATCCTTGACCGCTGGCTACTTCCCTTCCGTCTTCAAGAGAGCGAGAGTTGCACCCCTTCTGAAAAAACCTACACTCGATCCCTCCGATATCAACAACTACAGACCAGTATCCCTTCTCTCTTTTCTCTCCAAAACTCTTGAACGTGCCGTCCTTGGCCAGCTCTCCTGCTATCTCTCTCAGAATGACCTTCTTGATCCTAATCAGTCAGGTTTCAAGACTGGGCATTCAACTGAGACTGCTCTTCTCTGTGTCACGGAGGCTCTCCGCACTGCTAAAGCTAACTCTCTCTCCTCTGCTCTCATCCTTCTAGACCTATCTGCTGCCTTTAATACTGTGAACCATCAGATCCTCCTCTCCACCCTCTCCGAGCTGGGCATCTCCGGCGCGGCCCACGCTTGGATTGCGTCCTACCTGACAGGTCGCTCCTACCAGGTGGCGTGGCGAGAATCTGTCTCCGCACCACGTGCTTTCACCACTGGTGTCCCCCAGGGCTCTGTTCTAGGCCCTCTCCTATTCTCACTATACACCAAGTCACTTGGCTTGGTCATATCCTCACATGGTCTCTCCTATCATTGCTACGCAGACGACACACAATTAATCTTCTCCTTTCCCCCCTTCTGATAACCAGGTGGCGAATCGCATCTCTGCATGTCTGGCAGACATATCAGTGTGGATGACGGCTCACCACCTCAAGCTGAACCTCGGCAAGACGGAGCTGCTCTTCCTCCCGGGGAAGGACTGCCCGTTCCATGATCTCACCATCACGGTTGACAACTCCCTTGTGTCCTCCTCCCAGAGTGCTAAGAACCTTGGCGTGACCCTGGACAACACCCTGTCGTTCTCCACTAACATCAAGGCGGTGACCCGATCCTGTAGGTTCATGCTCTACAACATTCGCAGAGTACGACCCTGCCTCACACAGGAAGCGGCGCAGGTCCTAGTCCAGGCACTTGTCATCTCCCGTCTGGATTACTGCAATTCGCTGTTGGCTGGGCTCCCTGCCTGTGCCATTAAACCCCTACAACTCATCCAGAACGCCGCAGCCCGTCTGGTGTTCAACCTTCCCAAGTTCTCTCACGTCACCCCGCTCCTCCGCTCTCTCCACTGGTTTCCAGTTGAAGCTCGCATCCGCTACAAGTCCATGGTGCTTGCCTACGGAGCTGTGAGGGGAACGGCACCTCCGTACCTTCAGGCTCTGATCAGGCCCTACACCCAAACAAGGGCACTGCGTTCATCCACCTCTGGCCTGCTCGCCTCCCTACCGCTGAGGAAGCACAGTTCCCGCTCAGCCCAGTCAAAACTGTTCGCTGCTCTGGCACCCCAATGGTGGAACAAGCTCCCTCACGACGCCAGGACAGCGGAGTCAATCACCACCTTCCGGAGACACCTGAAACCCCACCTCTTTAAGGAATACCTGGGATAGGATAAAGTAATCTTTCTAACCCCCCCCCCCCCCCAAAGATTTAGATGCACTATTGTAAAGTGGTTGTTCCGCTGGATATCATAAGGTGAATGCACCAATTTGTAAGTCGCTCTGGATAAGAGCGTCTGCTAAATGACTTAAATGTAATGTAAATGTAAGGTGTTGACTTGACAGTCAATGGGCCCAGGTTTGAGTTCAGCTCATGGCTACCCCCTGAATTCACTACACTATGAATACAAGGACTGGCCATCCATGATGTCATAATGATAGTTTAACCAGGTTTCTAGGATATGTAGTATATTCTAGAATTCATCCATGATGTCATAATGATAGTTTAACCAGGTTTCTAAGATATGTAGTATATTCTAGAATTCATCCATGATGTCATAATCATAGTTTAACCAGGTTTCTGGGCTATATAGTATATTCTAGAATTGCCAGTGAAGATTTCCTGTGGGGGGCAAATTATTAGAGCTGTTGATAAGTCATTGTATAATATTCAGCCAATTTTTTTCATGCCATTACATTATAGGCAAGACATACCTAGATTCAATTACATTCATGAATTGGTTTGAAACCTTTGTTTAAAAACCTTCTCAAAGTTGTTGCCTTGACGGATTTGTAGAAAACAGTTTGTCATAAAACACTTTTTATTTATTTAAATGTAACCTTTATTTAACTAGGCAAGTCAGTTAAGAACAAATTCTTATTTACAATGACTGCCTACCCCGGGCGACTTTCCTAACTGACTGTGTGTATTGGTTTCTGACTTCTCTGAAAAGTTGCATATCGCGGGGACTATTCAATGCTAGTGCAGTACGCCACAGGATGTTTTTGTGCTGGTCGAGGGCAGTCAGGTATGGAGTGAACCAAGGGCTATATCTGTTCTTAGTTCTACATTTTTTGAAAGGGGCATGCTTATTTAAGGTGGTGAGGAAATTACTTTTTAAAAAAACAACCAGGCATCCTCTACTGACGGGATGAGGTCAATATCCTTCCAGGATACGCGGGCCAGGTCGATTAGAAAGGCCTGCTTGCAGAAGTGTTTTAGGGAGCGTTTGACAGTGATGAGGGTTGGTCGATTGACCGCGGACCCATAACGGATGCAGGCTGAGATCCTGATTGAAAACAGCAGAGGTGTATTTGGAGGGCAAGTTGGTCAGGATAATATCTATGAGGGTGCCCATGTTTACGGATTTAGGGTTGTACCTGGTGGGTTCCTTGATAATTTGTGTGAGATTGAGGGCATCTAGCTTGGATTGTAGGACGGCCGGGGTGTTAAGCATATCCCAGTTTAGGTCACCTAACAGAACGAACTCTGAAGATAGATGGGGGGCAATCAATTCACATATGGTGTCCAAGGCACAGCTGGGAGCTGAGGGGGGTCTATAACAGGCGGCAACAGTGAGATACTTTTTTCTGGAGAGATATATTTTTAAAATTAGAAGCTTGAACTGTTTGGGCTTAGACCTGGAAAGTATGATGGAACTTTGCAGGCCATCTCTGCAGTAGATTGCAACTCCTCTCATTTTGACGGAAAATGTTGTAGTTGGGGATGGACATTTCAGAATTTTTGGTGGCCTTCCAAAGCCAGGATTCAGACACGGCAAGGACATCAAGGTTGGCGGAGTGTGCTAAAGCAGTGAGTAAAACAAACTTAGGGAGGAGGCTTCTGATGTTAACATGCATGAAACCAAGGCTTTTACGGTTACAGAAGTCAGCAAATGAGAGTGCCTGGGGACACACAGGGCCTGGGTTAACCTCTACATCACCTGAGGAACAGAGGAGTAGGATGAGGGTACGGCTAAAGGCTATCAGAACTGGTCATCTAGTGAGTTGGGAACAGAGAACAAAAGGAGCAGATTTCTGGGCGTGGTAGGATAGATTCAAGGCATAATGTACAGACAGGGGTATGGTAGGGTGCGAGTACAGTGGAGGTAAACCTAGGCATTGAGTGACGATAAGAGAGGTTCCATCTCTGGAGGCACTAGTTATGCTAGGTGAGGTCACCGCATGTGTGGGAGGTCGGACAAAAGAGTTCTCTGAGGCATGCTGAGTGGGACTAAGGGCTCCGCAGTAAAATAAAACAATGATAACTACCCTAAACAACAGTATACAAGGCATATTGACATTAGAGAGACATAAAGCGAGGCATAAAGCAATCACAGGTGTTGATTGGGAGAGCTAGCTAAGACAACATCGGGTAAGACAACAGTTAATCAGCTAAGACAACAACAACAGGTAAAATGGTGATGAATGGGCAGAGAGGGTCAGTTAACTACACACAGGGCCTGAGTTCGAGGCTGGGGCCGACAGATAAACAAAATGGAGTACCGTGATTAATGATCAGTCCAGCAGGCATCAGCTATGTAGCCAAGTGATCATAGGGTCCAGTGAACAGCAATATATGAACCAGGGAAGCCGTTAGGTAGTCATTACTATGCTAGCCGGGAGATGCGCCTGGCTCGAGGCTAACTGGTGCTAGCTTCGGGACAAGGGCGTTAGCCACTATAGCCAATCCGGTGCAAAGGTCCAGAGCTTACTGCAGGAATACGATGATGTAGTGGAGAAAAACAGTCCGTTATGCTCAGGGCTGATATCGCGCTGTGCAGACTGGCAGGTATTTTCCAGGCTAAAAGCGGCTGGTGTCTGAGCTGAAATGGTAAAGGCCGCTAGCAGTGGTTAACAATGACTAAATAGCTAGTAGCTAATTAGCTGGTTAGCTTCTGAAGGCTAGCTTCTGATGGAGGTTCTAGCTATAAGGTCTAAAAAAAATAGCAGATCCGTATCACATTGGGTGAGGCGGGTTGCCAGAAGGAATATTTAAGTTAAAAATGGAAAAAGAGATTGAAATATATTGCAATATACAGTTGAAGTTGGAAGTTTTCATACACCTTAGCTAAATACATTTAAACTACATTTTTCACAATTCCGGACATTTAATCCTAGTAAAAATTCCCTGTCTTAGCTCAGTTACGATCACCACTTTATTTTAAGAATGTGTAATGTCAGAATAATAGTAGAGAATGATTTATTTCAGCTTTTATTTCTTTCATCACATTCCCAGTGGATCAGAAGTTTACATACACTCAATTAGTATTTGGTAGCATTGCCTTTAAATTGTTTAACTTGGGTCAAACGTTTTGGGTAGCCTTCCACAAGCTTCCCACAATAAGTTGGGTGAATTTTGGCCCATTCCTCCTGACAGAGCAGGTGTAACTGAGTCAGGTTTGTAGGCCTCCTTGCTCGCACACACTTTTTCAGTTCTGCCCACAAATGTTCTATAGGATTGAGGTCAGGACTTTGTGATGGTCACTCCAATACCTTGACTTTGTTGTCCTTAAGCCATTTTGCCACAACTTTGGAAGTATGCTTGGGGTCACTGTCCATCTGGATGAATCATTTTCGACCAAGATTTAACTTCCTGACTGATGACTTGAGATGTTGCTTCAATATATCCACATCATTTTTCTCCCTCATGATGCCATCTATTTTGTGAAGTGCAACAGTCCCTCGTGCAGCAAAGCACCCCCACAACATGCTGCTGCCACCCCAGTGCTTCACGGTTGGGATGGTGTTCTTCGGCTTGCAAGCTTCCCCCTTTTTCCCCCAAACATAACAATGGTCATTATGGACAAACAGTTCTATTTTTGTTTCATCAGACCAGAGGACATTTCTCCAAAAAGTACGATCTTTGTCGCCATGTGCAGTTGCAAACCGTAGTCTGGCTTTTTTATGGCGGTTTTGGAGCAGTGGCTTCTTCCTTGCTGAGCGGCCTTTCAGGTTATGTCGATATAGAACTCGTTTTACTGTGGATATAGATTACTTTTGTACCCGTTTCCTCCAGCATCTTCACAAGGTCCTTTGCTGTTGTTCTGGGATCGATTTGCACTTTTCGCACCAAAAAAGGAGACTGAACGTGTCTCCATCCTGAGCGGTATGATGGCTGTATGGTCCCATGGTGTTTATACTTGCGTACTATTGTTTGTACAGTGGAACGTGGTACGTTTAGGCGTTTGGAAATTGCTCCCAAGAATGAACCAGACTTGTGGAGGTCTACAATTTTTTTCTGACGTCTTGGCTGATTTCTTTTGATTTTCCCATGATGTCAAGCAGAGGCACTGAGTTTGAAGGTAGGCCTTCAAATACATCCACAGGTACACCTCCAATTGACTCAAATGATGTCAATCAGCCTATCAGAAGCTTCTAAAGCCATGATGACATTTTCTGGAATTTTCCAAGCTGTTTAAAGACACAGTCAACTTAGTGTATGTAAACTAATGACCCACTGGAATTGTGATACAGCGAATTAAAAGTGAAATAATCTCTCTAAACAATTGTTGGAAAAAGTACTTGTGTCATGCACAAAGTAGATGTCCTAACCGACTTGCCAAAACTATAGTTTGTTAACAAGAAATGTGTGGAGTGGTTGAAAAACGAGTTTTAATGACGCCAACATAAGAGTATGTAAACTTTCGACTTCAACTGTATACAAAAAAAGACTAAAAAAAACATTTACAACAACAAACACGTCTTACTGCTACGCCATCTTGGATTACAAGATGACTCAGTTAAAAACCATTGGATTTAGCAAACTCTGAAATGTTACACTGGAAAAACAGCACAGAAATACTAAATAATTTCAGAGTTTGCTAAATCCAATGGTTTTTAACTGAGTTTAGTATTTCTGTGCCCACGAAAACTGTTTTTCCAGTGTAACATAAGGAGCCACTAAATTATACATAGTTGAGTGCATTTCAGAATACAAAAAAACTGTCCAACAGCAAGATCACGTATTTAAGTTGAAGTTCATCATATGACAAGCGTAACGTTATGACTATAACTACTGTTCCCTGAAGGAGGGAAACTGGGTACAACATACTATTAAATCCTCGCCTCGCTGGAAGCCCCGCCTTCCACAGGTGATGATCGCGAGGCTCGGATTTATTCCTTAAATTTAATACCGCTCTTCACCGACCCAGGAAGGGGTGGGGTCAAACAGGTGTTGCACCTCGTTTCCCTCCTTCAGGGAACAGTAATTATAGTGTTAGGTTCTAATCTTTCAGACTAAATAACTCACGGACACTAGAGAACCTTAACCAAGTTTAATTCTTCCCAAATGGTCGTTACAGCTGTAATTCAGACAAAAACATGTTCTCACCATCACAAGTATATATACCCCACTTTGGACACTCCTCCTTCTCTCCAATCCTTACATCTTCTGGTTCAACAGAAAGAGGGTAACAGGATACTAAACCCTTATTACTCCCTTCAGGGGATCTGACCTGACCTCCTGACCTCAACCCCTCCTTCGCCTAATCCACAGCAATCCTGTGATCTCCTCCCGTCCACCCAGCACATTCCACAGCCACTCTGTCTTTCTACAGATCTCACTCCTTTATATACTCTGTGTCTGATCTATCATGTCTTTAATATGTTCAAAGTTTAGAATCCAACAATAGTCATTCCTTTCAGTCGGTCAACTTCGGTACAACATACTATGGGGTAATACAATCATTCCCCAACTGACCCAAACGGACACTAAATGAAACGGCCCCTGGCAGACCACCCAGTCCTGACCTCTTCAAGACGCGTCAGTTTTGTCAATTTATTCATTTTATTTTGTTTGAAACACTCCTGTCAATGTTGAGTAAGGAAGCACACCTAATTACCCATATAGAAGTAGGACTAGTCTACCTTGCCTATGTGCAAATGTAGGCCTATAAAATGTGCCCATTTGGAGATTTCTGATAGTATTTCTGATTGTCTTAATGAACCACCACTAATGAGTTGTGGAGGTTCTCAAAGCAAATGTTTCTTCACCTCAAACAGCAAGTGCACCTCAGCCACGCTCAAGGTCCTAAACGATATCTTAACCGCCATCGATAAGAAACAATACTGTGCAGCCGTATTCATTGACCTGGCCAAGGCTTTCGACTCTGTCAATCACCACATCCTCATTGGCAGACTCAATAGCCTTGGTTTCTCAAATGATTGCCTCGCCTGGTTCACCAACTACTTCTCTGATAGAGTTCAGTGTGTCAAATCGGAGGGCCTGTTGTCCCGACCTCTGGCAGTCTCTATGGGGGTGCCATAGGGTTCAATTCTTGGGCCGACTCTCTTCTCTGTATACATCAATGATGTCGCTCTTGCTGCTGGCGAGTCTCTGATCCACCTCTACGCAGATGACACCATTCTGTATACTTCTGGCCCTTCTTTGGACACTGTGTTAACAACCCTCCAGACGAGCTTCAATGCCATACAACTCTCCTTCCGTGGCCACCAACTGCTCTTAAATACAAGTAAAACTAAATGCATGCTCTTTCACCGATCGCTGCCTGCACCTGCCCTCCCGTCCAGCATCACTACTCTGGACGGTTCTGACTTAGAATATGTGGACAACTACAATACCTAGGTGTCTGGTTAGACTGTCAAACATCTCCAATCCAAAGTTAAATCTAGAACTGGCTTCCTATTTCGCAACAAAGCATCTTTCACTCATGCTGCCAAACATACCCTCATAAAACTGACCATCCTACCGATCCTCGACTTCGGCGATGTCATTTACAAAATAGCCTCCAATACCCTACTCAATAAATTGCAGTCTATCACAGTACCATCCGTTTTGTCACCAAAGCCCCATATACAGTGGGGGAAAAAAGTATTTGATCCCCTGCTGATTTTGTACATTTGCCCACTGACAAAGAAAGGATCAGTCTATAATTTTAATGGTAGGTTTATTTGAACAGTGAGAGACAGAATAACAACAAAAACATCCAGAAAAACTCATGTCAGAAATGTTATAAATTGATTTGCATTTTAATGAGGGAAATAAGTATTTGACCCCCTCTCAATCAGAAAGATTTCTGGCTCCCAGTGTCTTTTCTACAGGTAACGAGCTGAGATTAGGAGCACACTCACCAAAGCCCCATATAGTACTACCCACCACTGCGACCTGTACGCTCTCGTTGTCTGGCCCTCGCTTCATACTCGTCGCCAAACCCACTGGCTCCAGGTCATCTACAAGACCCTGCTAGGTAAAGTTCCCCCTTATCTCAGCTCGCTGGTCACCATAGCAGCACCCATCTGTAGCACGCGCTCCAGCAGGTATATCTCTGGTCACCCCCAAAGCCAAATCCCCCTTCGGCCGCCTCTCCTTCCAGTTCTCTGCTGCCAATAACTGGAACGAACTACAAAAATCTCTGAAACTGGAAACACTCATCTCCCTCACTAGCTTTAAGCACCAGCTGTCAGAGCAGCTCACAGATTACTGCACCTTTACATAGCCCATGTATAATTTAGCCCAAACAACTACCTCTTCCCCTACTGTATTAATTTATTTATTTTGCTCCTTTGCACCCCATTATTTCTACTTTGCACTTTCTTCCACTGCATATCTACCATTCCAGTGTTTTACTTGCTATATTGTATTTACTTTGCCACCATGGACTTTTTTTTGCCTTTACCTCCCTTATTTCACTTCATTTGCTCACATTGTTTATAGACTTATTTTTCTACTGTATTATTGACTGTATGTTTGTTTTACTCCATGTGTAACTCTGTGTTGTCGAACTGCTTTGCTTTATCTTGGCCAGGTCGCAATTGTAAATGAGAACTTGTTCTCAACTTGCCTACCTGGTTAAATAAAGGTGAAAAAAATAAAATAAAAGATCAATGTCCATGTTTTATTAGATAGTACTCACTGTATTTACTGGTGTTAATCAGAATAATGTCCCTGTTTTATTAGATAGTACTCACTGTATTTACTGGTGTTAATCAGAATAATGTCCCTGTTTTATTAGATAGTACTCACTGTATTTACTGGTGTTAATCTGATCAATGTCCCTGTTTTATAAGATAGTACTCACTGTATTTACTGGTGTTAATCAGATCAATGTCCCTGTTTTATTAGATAGTACTCACTGTATTTACTGGTGTTAATTAGATCAATGTCCCTGTTTTATTAGATAGTACTCACTGTATTTACTGGTGTTAATCAGAATAATGTCCCTGTTTTATTAGATAGTACTCACTGTATTTACTGGTGTTAATCTGATCAATTTCCCTGTTTTATAAGATAGTACTCACTGTATTTACTGGTGTTAATTAGATCAATGTCCCTGTTTTATTAGATAGTACTCACTGTATTTACTGGTGTTAATCAGATCAATGTCCCTGTTTTATTAGATAGTACTCACTGTATTTACTGGTGTTAATCAGATCAATGTCCCTGTTTTATTAGATAGTACTCACTGTATTTACTGGTGTTAATCAGATCAATGTCCCTGTTTTATTAGATAGTACTCACTGTATTTACTGGTGTTAATCAGATCAATGTCCCTGTTTTATTAGATAGTACTCACTGTATTTACTGGTGTTAATCAGATCAATGTCCCTGTTTTATTAGATAGTACTCACTGTATTTACTGGTGTTAATTAGATCAATGTCCCTGTTTTATTAGATAGTACTCACTGTATTTACTGGTGTTAATCAGATCAATGTCCCTGTTTTATAAGATAGTACTCACTGTATTTACTGGTGTTAATCAGATCAATGTCCCTGTTTTATTAGATAGTACTCACTGTATTTACTGGTGTTAATCAGATCAATGTCCCTGTTTTATAAGATAGTACTCACTGTATTTACTGGTGTTAATCAGATCAATGTCCCTGTTTTATTAGATAGTACTCACTGTATTTACTGGTGTTAATCAGTTCTCCAGTCTTCTCTTCTTCGTCCTCCTCTAATGTGACAGTAATCTCCCCCTCTTCATCCTTCATTCCAAAAACGTCTTCATCTTCTTTCACTTCATCCTCCACTCCAAAAACTGCATCCTCCTCTTCTTTCACAGTAACATCCTCCTCCTCTTTCACTCTGAACGCGTCTTCCTCTTCTTTCACTGTAACATCTTTCTCTTCTTCTTTCACGGTAACAGCTTCACCCTCTACTTGTTTTTGTATTGTAACAGCCTCCTCTTCCTCCTCCTCTTTCACCAGAACTTCTTTCTCCATCCAGCAGACCTCCTCTTCTTTAGCAGGAGGAGAGTAGCTTAGTGAGCGCATGGTCGGGGATGTTAGCTAGCTAGGCTAATGTTAGCTAGTTAGCATTAGCGACTAGACTAGTGCTAACTTAACCAGCCAGATAGTTGACTTACAACGTAAATATTATATTTAATAGGGTAGCTAGTTGTTTACACATAAGTATGTTTAAATCATAGTAGAAAATAAACCACGAAATTGTCTAAAGAGCTTGAATGTTCAGACTTTGTTGGCTAGCGAGCTACCGAGGTGGCTGCAGTTGCTGAAGAAGCGTTCCGTCCACTAGATTATACGTCACACTAGAAACATCGCCTGAAAGACACATATCGCCATCTGCTATCTGGAGGGAGGAAACGCAGTTGAGGAGGGAAAACTATTTTTATTCTTCATTGAATTATAATATTATAAAGCAGTTTAGGGAAACGTTTTTTTCCTCTCCATTAAATATGAATATTATATCAACACGTACAAAGAGCAACAAGTGTTGTTTGATTAGTTCAGATTTTTTATGAGAATTTAAAACTCTACATCTACTCCACATCTGTATTCCTGACTCAGTCAAATAACTAGATATCAAAATAAGCACCTAGTTATTGATACCCTTGATAAAGATTAGCAAAAATTACTGTATGAAATAAATAAATAAACTTTACCCACTACCAGGATATTTTAGCCCAAAACCTGGTTACCTCTCTGCTAGGAGGCTGAAACTTGGCTATAAGTGGATCTTCCAGCAAGACACATCAACATCCACGAAGAAATGGTTAATTGGGTACAAAATCAACATTTTCAATGGCTTTCTCAGTCTTCAGACTTGAACTCCATTGAAAACCTGTGGTTTGAATTGAACAGGGCAGTCCATAAGACAGACTAAATAAAACAAGGACCTGGAGAGATTCTGTATGGAGGAAGGGTCTAAGATCCCACCCAATGTGTTCTCTAATCTCATAAAACATTTCAGTGTCGTTATCCTCCCAAGGGGAGGGTGCTGGAGTATTGAAAACATGGGTGACAATAATTCAGACCCCTACCTTTTGAGAATTACATGTTACACTAAATCTCTTTCTCTGAGCAATTGTATTAGTATAAAATAATATAACTTCCCCCCAAAAATGTTTTACATACAATATTGCTCAGTATTTTAATTCTTGATTTTATAGAGTCGTTTTTGCTCATCTTTATCAAGGGTGTCAATGATTTTGTCCCCCACTGTACCTCCATACTGCTGCTACATGGTGTAACAATACATCATGTAGATGTATATAATGAACAGACTAGGTCTATACTGCTCCTACATGGTGTAACAATACATCATGTAGATGTATATAATGAACAGACTAGGTCTATACTGCTCCTACATGGTGTAACAATACATCATGTAGATGTATATAATGAACAGACTAGGTCTATACTGCTCCTACATGGTGTAACAATACATCATGTAGATGTATATAATGAACAGACTAGGTCTATACTGCTCCTACATGGTGTAACAATACATCATGTAGATGTATATAATGAACAGACTAGGTCTATACTGCTGCTACATGGTGTAACAATACATCATGTAGATGTATATAATGAACAGACTAGGTCTATACTGCTGCTACATGGTGTAACAATACATCATGTAGATGTATATAATGAACAGACTAGGTCTATACTGCTCCTACATGGTGTAACAATACATCATGTAGATGTATATAATGAACAGACTAGGTCTATACTGCTCCTACATGGTGTAACAATACATCATGTAGATGTATATAATGAACAGACTAGGTCTATACTGCTGCTACATGGTGTAACAATACATCATGTAGATGTATATAATGAACAGATTAGGTCTATACTGCTCCTACATGGTGTAACAATACATCATGTAGATGTATATAATGAACAGACTAGGTCTATACTGCTCCTACATGGTGTAACAATACATCATGTAGATGTATATAATGAACAGACTAGGTCTATACTGATCCTACATGGTGTAACAATACATCATGTAGATGTATATAATGAACAGACTAGGTCTATACTGCTCCTACATGGTGTAACAATACATCATGTAGATGTATATAATGAACAGTCTAGGTCTATACTGCTCCTACATGGTGTAACAATACATCATGTAGATGTATATAATGAACAGACTCGGTCTATACTGCTCCTACATGGTGTAACAATACATCATGTAGATGTATATAATGAACAGACTCAGTCTATACTGCTCCTACATGGTGTAACAATACACCACTACCGTTCAAAAGTTTGGGGTCACTTTTAAAAAAATATTAAAGCACATTATTTGTAAACAGTGTTTTTGCATGCAGCAATTCAACCATGAAGGCCTAATTCACGCAGTCTCTGACTAAATCACAGACAGTGTCACCAGCAAAGCACCCCCACACCATCACATCTCCTCCATGTTTCACGGTGGGAACCGCACACGTGGAGATCATCCGTTCACATACTCTGCATCTCACAAAGACACGGCGGTTAGAATCAAAGATCTCAAATTTGGACTCATCAGACCAAAGGACAAATTTCCCTGGTCTAATGTCTATTTCTTATGTTTCTTGGCCCAAGAAAGTCTCTTCTTATTATTGGTGTCCTTTAGTAGGGGTTTCTTTGCAGCAATTCGACCATGAAGGCCTGATTCACACAGTCTCCTCTGAACAGTTGATGTTGATATGTGTCTGTTACTTGAACTCTGTGAAGCATATATTTGGGCTGCAATCTGAGGTGCAGTTAACTCTAAAGAACATATCTTCTGCAGCAGAGGTAACTCTGGGTCTTCATTTCCTGTGGCAATCCTCATGAGAGCCACCCATACCTTGTCACAACACAACTGATTGGCTCAAACGCATTAAGAAGGAAAGAAATTCCTCAAATTAACATTTCACTAGGCACACCTGTTAACTGAAATTAATTCCAGGTGACTACCTCATGAAACTGGTTGAGAGAATGCCAAGAGTGTGCAAAGCTGTCATCAAGGCAAGGAGTGACTGCTTTGAAATATCTCAAATATTAAATGTATTTTGATTTGTTTAACCCTTTTGTCACAAATAATGTCGTGGTGTTGCAGGGAAGACCAAAATGCAGCAGAGTTGTGGATACTCATTCTTTTAATTCACAAAAACAAGAGTAAAGCATCCACAGAATAAACGATACTCACGACACCAACAGTTTTGCAGGCTATACTAACGCAGTGCAAAAACAATTCCCCACAAACACACAGACAAACACATCCAACTAATATAGGACTTCCAATCAAAGGCAACACCACACAGCTGCCTTCAATTGGAAGTCCACCCCAATTAACTCTACATAGAAACACCCAACCTAAACAGAACATAGAAAACACAACTTCTTCTACCACGCCCTGACCAAAACTATACACCTACTCCACCTGCTGGTCAGGACGTGACACCTTTTTTGGTTACTACATGATTCCATGTGTTATTTCATAGTTTTGATGTCTTCAATGTTATTCTACAATGTAGAAAATAGTCAAAATAAAGAAAAACAATTGAATGAGTAGATGTGTCCAAACTTTTGACTGGTACTGTATGTAAATGTGATATTTCAGTTGTTGTTTTTGTTACATTTGCAAACATTTCTAAAAAACGGTTTTTGCTTTGTCATTATGGGGTATTGTGATGTTATTATGGGCTATTGTGATGTCATTATGGGGTATTGTGAAGTCATTATGGGGTATTGTGTGTAGATGGATTAAATCAATGTTTTCCTCATAAATGTTTGAATAATGTAACAAAATGTGTAAAAAGTGAAGGGGTCTGAATACTTTCCGACAGCACTGTATATATTGGGGCAGTACTTAGTGACATCACTTCCTGAAACAGGAGGTGCAAATATATATCATAGATTCACAATATCAACATTCAATGTATCAAAATATATGACCAAGCTGGAAGTGTAAACGCCAGCCCAGCCACAATCCTAGAGGTTCACTGATGATCAACTTCCTCCTTCACATCTGACTCCTGATGATCAACCTCCTCCTTCACATCTGACTCCTGATGATCAACCTCCTCCTTCACATCTGTCTCCTGATGATCAACCTCCTCCTTCACATCTGACTCCTGATGATCAACCTCCTCCTTCACATCTGACTCCTGATGATCAACCTCCTCCTTCACATCTGACTCCTGATGATCAACCTCCTTCTTCACATCTGACTCCTGATGATCAACCTCCTCCTTCACATCAGACCAGCTATCTATTTATCACTGTAAAAAAACAAACTCCAAATGTAGAACAGCCATGGAGGAGGGTGAAAGGATAGGGCAGGTACTTTTGTGTAGTTCCTGTCCCTAGAAGTGAGGACGGAGATAATAGTAACATAATATTCAGTGTGGTGTAATTTGACTATAATGAAGTCTGTTTCTTGTGAGGTTTTCTGTCCTCAGATAAAGAGCTCTATGAAAGCCAGTCTACATACGAAGAGGTCCCAATGAAGAGCAGTGGTTCTCAGTCCTGGGGACTCAGAGGGGCACATTGTTGTTTTTGCCGTCACACTGCACAGCTGATTCAAATGATCAACTCATCATCAAGCTTCAAGTGGTATTTATGTATTCATTTGTGATGCGATCCTTGATATAATCCTGTTATTGTCCCATGCTACACATGTACATATGTGTGCCCATGCATTTATCAATCCAATGTTATCATGATTTGTTATCAGGGATATTATACTTTAGTAATCCACAATGACCTGGTGATGTAACAGTCTAATAATTACATTGTCTTCCATATTCCTACAGAGACCCTGTAACTGGAGATTCCTTCAAAACGATTGCCTACAGTTACCTTGTAGGGCACTGCAAGGTTGGGTGACCAGGGTCATCTGGGACTGCCTCCTGGAGGAATTCAGATGTTTGAAGGCTACCTGTGTCCTGCGTAACTTCATGAGGATGGACACGAGGACCCTAGACTACACTATGCACAACCAAATGCTCTTTTAAGAGCCATTCACATTGCAATAAGAGTATTCTTCCATTTACTGAGCTATGTCAACTGCAGTTATTCAATTCCCAGTTTATCTCCCTTTGATTTCTACTTCTCATGTGAGGGTGCTGTGTAGGTAAGGGTGTGATGTCTGTGCAAAAACAAAACAGGCTATTTTAAATCACCCATATTGAAAAAATGTAGAACAATTAGACACCCTATAACCCACACCTACACACTCATGTATCAATCTGATTGATGGATTGTGTTGTGCAGTAAGCAGGTTCAAGTGTATAACTGTGGCTCCTTCCACCATCAAAGAATAGGCAAGAGAGCCAACCATGGAGAATAGTAAGACACTTCATTATTTCTATAACTACGCTATATTTATCCTTGTGGGTCCGTTCATGTTTTTCAGCATAAAGTCCTCTGCAGCCACTTAGTGTGGTGTGGACACCAGGTGAGGCCACACACAGATTCCTGTTGAACACTGTCACTTTAACTACCTTATTTTCTCAATAACAGTCTCTCTCCTTCACTTCATCCCTCTCTCCTCTTCTCCCTAAATCCTCTAGGTTATATCAGCTGTGTCGGTGAACCCCTCCTGCATTTGAACTGGCTACATAGAGGGCACAGCATGATCAGAGGAGAGAGGTCACTTGGTCAGGTCAACAGGAAGTATTATTCAAGAGATGCTTTACATTGAAATACAGATAGAGATGCAGTAGTCCCAGAGTTAATGATCCAAGGTCAGTTTATATTATACAGGAAGTATTATTAAAGAGATGCTTTACATTGAAATACAGATAGAGATGCAGTAGTCCCAGAGTTAATGATCCCAGGTCAGTTTATATTATACAGGAAGTATTATTAAAGAGATGCTTTATATTGAAATACAGATAGAGATGCAGTACTCCCAGAGTTAATGATCCCAGGTCAGTTTATATTATACAGGAAGTATTATTAAAGAGATGCTTTACATTGAAATACAGATAGAGATGCAGTAGTCCCAGAGTTAATGATCCCAGGTCAGTTTTACATTTCACCTCCTGATTGATGACTAACAATGTTAGAATAAAAAATAAAAACACAAGGTTTAAACATGCTCTCTCTCTCCATCTGTCTCTCGTCTGCAGATACAGTCGTATGAAAAAGTTTGGGCACCCCTCTGAGGCTGCATAATAATTTACTCTGTCGTCACAGAAAATGATCACAGTGGCATGCCATTCATTTTCTAATAAAAGCTGAGTCCTGGGGTATTGTCCAGACAAAGATTTTTAGTGTAGCAATATTAAGTTGTATGAAATTAAATCAGATGTGAAAAATAGGCTATGCAAAAATGTGGGCACTCTTGTCATTCTGTTGATTTGAATACCTGTAACTACTTAGCACTGATTAATTGGAACACAATTGGTTTGGTGAGCTCATTAAGCCTTGAACTTCATAGACAAGTGCATCCAATCATGAGAAAAGGTATTTAAGGTGGCCAATTACAAGTCGTTGTTCTCTTTGACTCTCCTCTGAAGAGTGGCAACATGGGGGCCTCAAAACAACTCTCAAATGACCTGAAAACAAAGATTGATCAACATTATGGTTTAGAGGAAGGCTACAAAAAGCTATCGCAGAGATTTAAGCTGTCAGTGTCCACTGTGAGGAACATAGTGAGGAAATGGAAGACCACAGGCACAGTTCTTGTTAAGGCCAGAAGTGGCAGGCCAAGTAAAATATCGGTGAGGCGAAGGATGGTGAGAATGATCTAAAACAGCCCACCTCCAAAGACCTAAAACATCATCTTGCTGCAGATGGTGTCACTGTGCATCGTTCAACAATTCAGCATACTTTGCACAAGGAGAGGCTGTATGGGAGAGTGATGTAGAAGAAGCCTTTTCTGCACACACACCACAAACAGAGATGCTTGAGGTATGCAAACGCACATTTGGACAAGCCAGCTTAATTTTGGAATAAGGTGCTGTGGACTGATGAAACAAAGATTGAGTTATTTGGTCATAACAAGGGACGTTATGCATGGCGGCAAAAGAACACAGCGTTCCAAGAAAAACATTTGCTACCCACAGTAAAATTTGGTGAAAATTTGGTTGAATCTTGTTAAAGTTGAGGGTCGCATGGATTCCACTCAATATCAGCAGATTCTTGGGAATAATGTTTGAGAATCAGTCACAAAGTTGAAGTTAAGCCGGGGCTGGCTATTTCAACAAGACAACGACCCAAAACACTGCTCAAAATCTACCCGGGAATTTATGCAGAGGAACAAGTACAATGTTCTGGAATGGCCATCCCAGTCCCCAGACCTGAATATCATTGAGAATCTGTGGGATGATTTGAAGTGGGCTGTCCATGCTCGACAACCATCAAACCTAACTGAGCTGGAGATTTTTTGTAAGGAGGAATGGTCCAAAATACCTTCATCCAGAATCCAGACACTCATTAGAGGCTATAGGAAGTGTCTAGAGGCTGTTATTTTAGCAAAAGGAGGCTCTACTAAATATTGATGTGATTTTTCTATTGGGGTGCCCAAATTTATGCACCTGTCTAATTTCGTTTTGATGCATATTACACATTTTCTGTTAATCCAATAAACCTCATTTCACTACTGAAATATTACTGTGTCCATCAGTTATTTGATAGATCAAAATGAAATTGCTGATCCAAACACCCAATTATTTATAAATGGAAATCATGGAAATTGTCAGGGGTACCCAAACTTTTTCATATGACTGTATGCATAGTCACTTTAACCATACCTACATGTACATACTACCTCAAAAAGCCTGACTAACCGGTGTCTGTATATAGCCTCTCTACTGTATATAGCCTCTCTACTGTATATAGCCTCTCTACTGTATATAGCCTCTCTACTGTATATAGCCTCTCTACTGTGTATAACCTCTCTACTGTATATAGCCTCTCTACTGTTATTTTCAAATGTATTTTTACTGGTGTTTTATTTCTTTACTTACACACACACTCACACACACACACACACACACACACACATTTTTTTCGCACTATTGGTTAGATCCTGTAAGTCAGCATTTCACTGTAAGGTCTACACCTGTTGTATTCGGCACACGTGACAAATAAACTTTGATTTGATTTGAAAGAGGGTGGTGGGGGCAATGCAAATAGTCTGGGTAGCCATTTGATTAGATGTACAGGAGTCTTATGGCTTGGGGGTAGAAGGTGTTTAGAAGCCTCTCGGATCTAGACTTGGCGCTCCGGTACCGCTTGCCGTGCGGTAGCAGAGAGAACAGTCTGAATAGGGTGCCTGGAGTCTTTGACCATTTTATAGGGCCTTCCTCTGACACCGCCTGGTATAGAGTTCCTGGATGGCAGGAAGCTTGGCCCCGGTGATGTACTGGGCCGTACGCACTAGTGCCTTGTGGTCGGAGGTCCGAACAGTTGCCATACCAGGCAGTGATGCAACCCGTCAGGATGCTCTTGATGGTGCACCTGTAAAACCTTTTGAGGATCTGAGGGCCCATACCAAATATTTTCCTCTTCACGACTGTCTAGGTCGTGAAGATCTTCCACTTAAGTACGCTGGAGGAGCGCTTCTCTCGCCTGTTGACAGTGTCAACGCTGTCAAGGCTCTCTCCATGAGGATGTGCTCTGTACCAGGTACACACATATATATATATATATATATATATATATATATATATATATATATATATATATATATACACACACACCCAAATGCATACGATTAGTATACAGATGTGTGTGTTTGAAAGTTACTTTGCCTGTAAATCGTTAGTGTGACTCTCTCGAAGGGTGATGTCAAGCTCCAAGTTTGTTTACAATCTAAAGATAACTTAGGTAAATAAATACATAGGTGACATTTCTGAAATGGGAGATACTCTATATTCACTTCTGAAATAGGAGATACTCTATTCACTTCTGAAATAGGAGATACTCTATATTCACTTCTGAAATAGGAGATACTATATATTCACTTCTGAAATAGGAGATACTCTATTCACTTCTGAAATGGGAGATACTCTATATTCACTTCTGAAATGGGAGATACTCTATTCACTTCTGAAATAGGAGATACTCTATATTCACTTCTGAAATAGGAGATACTCTATATTCACTTCTGAAATAGGAGATACTCTATTCACTTCTGAAATGGGAGATACTCTATATTCACTTCTGAAATGGGAGATACTCTATATTCACTTCTGAAATGGGAGATACTCTACATTCACTTCTGAAATGGGAGATACTCTATTTTCACTTCTGAAATAGGAGATAGTCTATTCACTTCTGAAATAGGAGATACTCTATATTCACTTCTGAAATGGGAGATACTCTATATTCACTTCTGAAATAGGAGATACTCTATATTCACTTCTGAAATGGGAGATACTCTATATTCACTTCTGAAATAGGAGATACTCTATATTCACTTCTGAAATGGGAGATACTCTATATTCACTTCTGAAATAGGAGATACTCTATATTCACTTCTGAAATAGGAGATACTCTATTCACTTCTGAAATAGGAGATACTCTATATTCACTTCTGAAATGGGAGATACTCTATATTCACTTCTGAAATAGGAGATACTCTATATTCACTTCTGAAATAGGAGATACTCTATATTCACTTCTGAAATAGGAGATACTCTATATTCACTTCTGAAATGGGAGATACTCTATATTCACTTCTGAAATAGGAGATACTCTATATTCACTTCTGAAATGGGAGATACTCTATATTCACTTCTGAAATAGGAGATACTCTATTCACTTCTGAAATAGGAGATACTCTATATTCACTTCTGAAATGGGAGATACTCTATATTCACTTCTGAAATGGGAGATACTCTATATTCACTTCTGAAATAGGAGATACTCTATATTCACTTCTGAAATAGGAGATACTCTATATTCACTTCTGAAATGGGAGATACTCTATATTCACTTCTGAAATAGGAGATACTCTATATTCACTTCTGAAATGGGAGATACTCTATATTCACTTCTGAAATAGGAGATACTCTATATTCACTTCTGAAATAGGAGATACTCTATTCACTTCTGAAATAGGAGATACTCTATATTCACTTCTGAAATGGGAGATACTCTATATTCACTTCTGAAATAGGAGATACTCTATATTCACTTCTGAAATGGGAGATACTCTATATTCACTTCTGAAATAGGAGATAGTCTATTCACTTCTGAAATAGGAGATACTCTATATTCACTTCTGAAATAGGAGATAGTCTATATTCACTTCTGAAATAGGAGATAGTCTATTCACTTCTGAAATATGCAGTGCAGGGAAACATTAATGCACCTAAATGTGCAATGTCTGTACCAGCAGCATACAATCATGTTGGACAACTACCACAGATAAACTCACTCTGAACTCCCCATCAAAATATATGTTAACATAGACCCACTCTGAACTACCCATCAACATATATGTTAACATAGACCCACTCTGAACTACACATCAACATATATGTTAACATTGACCCACTCTGAACTACACATCAACATATATGTTAACATAGACCCACTCTGAACTACCCATCAACATATATGTTAACATAGACTCACTCTGAACTACCCATCAACATATATGTTACACATAGACCCACTCTGAACTACCCATCAACATATATGTTAACATAGACCCACTCTGAACTACCCATCAACATATATGTTAACATAGACCCACTCTGAACTACACATCAACATATATGTTAACATTGACCCACTCTGAACTACACATCAACATATATGTTAACATAGACCCACTCTGAACTACCCATCAACATATATGTTAACATAGACTCACTCTGAACTACCCATCAACATATATGTTACACATAGACCCACTCTGAACTACCCATCAACATATATGTTAACATAGACCCACTCTGAACTACACATCAACATATATGTTAACATAGACCCACTCTGAACTCCCCATCAACATATATGTTAACATAGACCCACTCTGAACTACACATCAACATATATGTTAACATAGACCCACTCTGAACTCCCCATCAACATATATGTTAACATAGACCCACTCTGAACTACACATCAACATATATGTTAACATAGACCCACTCTGAACTACCCATCAACATATATGTTAACACATAGACCCACTCTGAACTCCCCATCAACATATATGTTAACATACTCACTCTGAACTACCCATCAACATATATGTTAACATAGACCCACTCTGAACTACCCATCAACATATATGTTAACATAGATTCACTCTGAAATACACATCAACATATATGTTAACATAGACCCACTCTGAACTACACATCAACATATATGTTAACATAGACCCACTCTGAACTACACATCAACATATATGCTACACACACTACACACTAACACACACAAACTAGATGTTGCCAGTTCAATGCCCCAGTAACCAAGCTGTCAGAGCAGCAGTCTCTTAAAAAGCATGGGCTGAGGCACACCGCTAAATGTTTGTAGAGTTGCTGAGCAACGGAGGGTAAACAGTATCCAAAGAAAGAAAGGAAGTCTCTCAACAATGGTTGTATTAAATATGTTGGTGCTGACATCTTCAGGACAGGAATACCGGTTTGCTTAACGGAGGAATAAACACACATGTTCATCATTGGTGTTTTTAACCAGAACGGGGGAAAATGCACTTTATTTATTTTCGCACATGCGCAGTCATACATCTCTCATAGGGCATGACTGTACCAGTGTAAGAACACAACTCAACAACATATTAGTCCACATGCCAACACCCCCACTTGCTCTTATACTGTACAAGTCGTATTCAACCTAACTTTATCAACACATTTAGCTTCCAGTTATTCATCTCACAAATGTCAGTTTATATTCCAAACATGTAACCCAAGAATTTTTCATTTTTGAACTTTGTTACAGGTTTAGTCAAAACATCTGCAGCCATGTCTGCCGTTGGACAATATTCAATACTTATTTTACCATCACTGAGTGCAGATCGAATGAAATGATATCTGATGTCGACATGTTTACATCTCTGACGACATACTGGGTTCTTTGTAAAACCATTTTCACTAAGGTGATCATGCAACATTTTGTTCCAGTTCCTTCCTGACTGTTTCAGGCCGTACATTGATTTATTCAGTTTGCAGACTAGTTGCTCACCTGTATCTGACCTGACTTCAAAACCCTCTGGTTGCTCCATGTACACTTCACAGTCAATAGGAGCATGTAGATATGCTGTTTTGACATCCATCTGATGTAACTCTAAGTCATACTGTGCTGCTAGCTGCATCAAACAGCGTACTGATGTCATATTTGCAGTTGGAGAAAAAGTCTCCTTATAGTCTATTCCTGCCACTTGACTATACCCCTTTGCAACATATCTTGCCTTGTATGTCTCAGTCTCATCTGAATTGTTTTTGACCGCATAGACCCACCTGCCCCCCACTGCATTTTTACCCTCTGGCAGTGTGGTGAATGTGAATGTATCATTTTCCCTAAGGGAATCCATCTCCTCCTTCATAGCAGTAGCCCAAATCTCTGATTTTGGTGAAATCATTGCTTCTTTGAAGGTTTGTGGTGCATTGCACATTACTCTGTAGCAGTAGTCAACACTAGGTGGTATCTGGGCATCACATTTCACTTTACACTCATAGTCTTTTAAGTACTGGGGTTTCATCCTCGCTCTGTCTGGATAGCGTGGACTCTGACCATCTGAAGTCTCAATTTGCACATCTTGTGTCTCTTCTGAGTTTTGATCTGCCATCTTGGCTTTCGGCATGGGGTTTTCAAATCTCTCCCCATGAAGATCATCACTGATTTCCAAATCTGTCTGAGTTTGGTGTTCGACTACACCTTTTGTAACACACTCGACTAATCTGTTTTTAAGAACTTTCCCAGTGTCTGGGTAGTAGACTAGGTATGCTGGACTATTTTTATCATACCCGACAAAAATACCCTTTTCACATCTTGAGTCTAACTTTTTCTTGTTCTGTCTATATGCATAGCAAACAGATCCAAATTCTTTCATCTTTGAAAGATCAGGCTTTCTCCCAGTAAACATGTAGTGTGGAGTCTGTCCTACACGCTTATTGTAACACCTATTGCGAATTACTGCAGCAGTCATTACAGCATATGTCCACAAGTTCTTTGGTAGGTTGCTTTCAAGTAGCATGCATCTTGCCATTTCGAACAGTGTTCTCCAATTTCTCTCAGCGGTCCCATTTTGATGGGGTGAGTAAGGGGCTGAAGTTTCATGTCTTATGGCGTTCTTACTGAGCAGTGACTGGAACTCTTTGGCTGTGAACTCTGTGCCATTATCTGACCTGACACACTTTATTTTCCCATAAGGGGCCACATCAGCAATAAACTTCTCAGTAACTTTTACAGTATCACTCTTTGCTTTTAGGAAATACACAAAAACTGCCCCTGAATAATCATCCGTAAATGCTAGAGTATATCTGAACCCATCTTTCGCCTCTGGCTCAATAGTGCCAGCCAAATCAGTGTGCACAAGCTCAAGAGCCGCTTTTGCCTTTTCATCAGGCTCTCTGTTTCTGCACTGAACAAATTTTCCCTGAGTGCAGATTTCACAGTTGAGGGTAGATTTGTCAATCTTACCTGTGATTTTCATTCCCTCTGTCACATTTTCTAACTTTGACACATCCTCAAAATTACAGTGGCCAAGAATTTGGTGCCATGTGTGAATATCATAGCACCCATGACATCCATCATCATTTTCATCACTTACAGTGTTAAGATAGTAAAGTCTATCGTACTCCTGGATGTCAAAAGTGGTACCGTTCTTGTGGATGAGCTTGTTACACCCCTGTCGAAAGTTGACTGAAGCTCCGTTGGCTGTCGCTGCTTTAACAGAGAAAATGTCCTGTGGAAATGACGGCACGTCCAGCGCCTTCGTCAGCGTTGTTTTTACCCGACGACCCATGTTGTCTCTCAGGTAAACCCCCGCTGCACCTCTCCTCTCCGCGACACCATTCGTTCTTGTTCCGTCAGCCAGCTCCACGGAACGTTTTTCCGATTTGAAAGTCTCGTCAAACTCCTTAAACTTCCCGATGTCCGTGACTATATGTGACGTTGCTCCCGTATCAACCATCAGCCCTTTCTGTTTCAGTCCACTAACCTGACAGTCACTTATCCTGAATGCAAATGTGTGGCTTTCAGCATCTGTTGCTTGTTTCACATTGTCTCTTCTTTTTCATCTGCAATTTGCGTCAGTATGAGTGGAGCTCTTGCAAAGTCTCCGTTCTTTGCGCTCTCCAGTAGCGGTACATTCCCGGGCCTTGTGCCCTTTCTGGCCACAGTTGAAGCAGGTTATCTCGGTCCCTTTATCTCTCCCTCTTGGCCAGCTAACTTTAATGTTACTTGCCTTCATCACGTTGTCGTCAGTGGAAATGGCGCTAAACTTCTCGGTGCTTTCATAGCTCCTCAACTTGGTTTTGAACTCGCCAAAAGTTGTCGGCTCGTCACTCTGCGTTATGTGGATGGCAAACGGCTTAAATGATTCGGGCAAACCTTTCAGAATCATTGCAATCAACAGCCCGTCACTTAAAGTCTCTTCAGCATTTCTCAGTGCTGTAATAGCCGTCTCAGCACGAATGATATAGTCTGTAACACTTTCGTCAGCGGCTTTCTGAAGAGAAGTTAGTTCAGTGTAGAGGCGAATCACACGTGGCTTCCCTTTACCTGCATAATGTTCCCTCAATATCTTCAACGCTTTTCTCCCATCATCTGCTGCTTCTCTCATTATCAGGTAAAGGCTTTTATCATCCAAAACCTGTATCAATTCGGCTTAGGCTTCTTCGTTTTTCTCTCTGTCTTCTTCATCTTCATCCACGCTCAATATGGCGGCTTTTAGCCCAAGCAAACGCAAGTGCCCCAAAAACTTTGTCTCCCATAACTTGTAGTTTTTTTCATCTCCGTCGAAATATAATCTATTCCATCGGCTTCCATGTTCCCTCCTGGGCCCATAACCTGTTGGTGCTGACATCTTCAGGACAGGAATACCGGTTTACTTAACGGAGGAATAAACACACATGTTCATCATTGGTGTTTTAACCAGAACGGGGGAAAATGCACTTTATTTATTTTCGCACATGCGCAGTCATACATCTCTCATAGGGCATGACTGTACCAGTGTTAGAACACAACTCAACAACATATTAGTCCACATGCCAACATGTTAGCACAGCTGAAAATGGTTGTGCTGATTTGAAGAAGCAATACAACTGGTCTTATTTAGACTAGTTGAGTATCTGGAGCATCAGCATTTGTGGGTTCGATTACAGGCTCAAAATGGCCAGAAACAAAACTTTCTTCTGGAACTCGTCAGTCTATTCTTGTTCTGAGAAATGAAGGCTATTCCATGTGAGAAATGGCCAAGAAACTGAAGATCTCGTACAACGCTATTTACTACTCCCTTCACAGAACAGTGCAAACTATCTCTAACCAGAATAGAAAGAGGAGTGGGAGGCCCTGGTGCACAACTGAGCAAGAGGACAAGTATATTACTGTCTTGTTTGAGAAACAGACGCCTCACAAGTCCTCAACTGGCAGATTCATTAAATAGTACCCGCAAAACACCAGTCTCAACGTCAACAGTGAAGAGGCGACTCCAGGATGCTGGCCTTCTAGGCAGAGTTGCAAAGAATAAGCCATATCTCAGACTGGCCTATAAAAATAAAAGATTAAGATGGAAAAAAGAACAGACACTGGACAGATGACTTCTGCCTAGAAGGCCAGCATCCCGGAGTGTTTTGCTGGTACTATTTAATGAAGCTGCCAGTTGAGGACTTGTGAGGCGTCTGTATCAGCAAGTTGTGTTCCTCTGACAGGTTGTGTTCCTATAGGTTGTGTTCCTATATCATACCACACTAGCACCAGTGTTCCTATATCAGACCACACTAGCACCAGTGTTCCTATATCATACCACACTAGCACCAGTGTTCCTATATCAGACCACACCAGTGTTCCTATATCAGACCACACCAGTGTTCCTATATCAGACCACACTAGCACCAGTGTTCCTATATCAGACCACACCAGTGTTCCTATATCAGACCACACCAGTGTTCCTATATCAGACCACACCAGTGTTCCTATATCAGACCACACCAGTGTTCCTATATCAGACCACACTAGCACCAGTGTTCCTATATCATACCACACTACCACCAGTGTTCCTATATCAGACCACACTAGAACCAGTGTTCCTATATCAGACCACACTAGCACCAGTGTTCCTATATCAGACCACACCAGTGTTCCTATATCAGACCACACTAGCACCAGTGTTCCTATATCAGACCACACCAGTGTTCCTATATCAGACCACACCAGTGTTCCTATATCAGACCACACTAGCACCAGTGTTCCTATATCAGACCACACTAGCACCAGTGTTCCTATATCAGACCACACTAGCACCAGTGTTCCTATATCAGACCACACTAGCACCAGTGTTCCTATATCAGACCACACTAGCACCAGTGTTCCTAAATCAGACCACACTAGCACCAGTGTTCCTATATCAGACCACACTAGCACCAGTGTTCCTATATCAGACCACACTAGCACCAGTGTTCCTATATCATACCACACTAGCACCAGTGTTCCTATATCAGACCACACCAGTGTTCCTATATCAGACCACACCAGTGTTCCTATATCAGACCACACTAGCACCAGTGTTCCTAAATCAGACCACACTAGCACCAGTGTTCCTATATCAGACCACACTAGCACCAGTGTTCCTATATCAGACCACACTAGCACCAGTGTTCCTATATCAGACCACACTAGCACCAGTGTTCCTATATCAGACCACACTAGCACCAGTGTTCCTATATCAGACCACACTAGCACCAGTGTTCCTATATCAGACCACACCAGTGTTCCTACATCAGACCACACCAGTGTTCCTATATCAGACCACACTAGCACCAGTGTTCCTAAATCAGACCACACTAGCACCAGTGTTCCTAAATCAGACCACACTAGCACCAGTGTTCCGATATCAGACCACACCAGTGTTCCTATATCAGACCACACCAGTGTTCCTATATCAGACCACACTAGCACCAGTGTTCCTAAATCAGACCACACTAGCACCAGTGTTCCTATATCAGACCACACTAGCACCAGTGTTCCTATATCAGACCACACCAGTGTTCCTATATTAGACCACACCAGTGTTCCTATATCAGACCACACTAACACCAGTGTTCCTATATCAGACCACACTAGAACCAGTGTTCTTATATATGAACACACTAGCACCAGTGTTCCTATATCATACCACACTAGCACCAGTGTTCCTATATCAGACCACACCAGTGTTCCTGTATCAGACCATACCAGTGTTCCTATATCAGACCACACCAGTGTTCCTGTATCAGACCACACCAGTGTTCCTATATCAGACCACACCAGCACCAGTGTTCCTATATCAGACCACACTAGCACCAGTGTTCCTAAATCAGACCACACTAGCACCAGTGTTCCTATATCAGACCACACTAGCACCAGTGTTCCTATATCAGACCACACCAGTGTTCCTATATCAGACCACACTAGCACCAGTGTTCCTATATCAGACCACACCAGTGTTCCTATATCAGACCACACTAGAACCAGTGTTCCTATATCAGACCACACTAGCACCAGTGTTCCTATTTCAGACCACACTAGTGTTCCTATATCAGACCACACTAGCACCAGTGTTCCTATATCAGACCACACCAGTGTTCCTATATCAGACCACACCAGTGTTCCTATATCAGACCACACTAGCACCAGTGTTCCTATATCAGACCACACTAGCACCAGTGTTCCTATATCAGACCACACTAACACCAGTGTTCCTATATCAGACCACACTAGAACCAGTGTTCCTATATCAGACCACACTAGCACCAGTGTTCCTATATCAGACCACACTAGCACCAGTGTTCCTAAATCAGACCACACTAGCACCAGTGTTCCTAAATCAGACCACACTAGCACCAGTGTTCCTATATCAGACCACACTAGCACCAGTGTTCCTAAATCAGACCACACTAGCACCAGTGTTCGTTCTTTCCTCAGTTTGCCACTTCGGCTTGTTGTTATTTCATTCTATTTTCTTCTTGTCCCATCGGCCATGGTCATAGGAGCTTATATTAATTAATATTAATGAATCCCCTCTGTTGCAAACCAAATGCTAGGCTAGAATCATGGGGTAATAATGTCTAGATAATTCTTTCTAGTGGAGATTAGTTTATAAATTGCCTGGCAGGGCTGTGGGACAGTGGAGATTAGTTTATGAATTGCCTGGCTGGGCTGTGGGACAGTGGTGATTAGTTTATAAATTGCCTGGTTGAGCTGTGGGACAGTGGATGTGTAGGCATGATTCAAATAGAACTGTTAACAGCCATTACCCGGGTAGTATTGTGAATAACTAACGGCTATTAACCAATCAGCATCCAGGATCCAAATGTTGTGTTATAATGAAATATCTAGTCTGGATTAAACCTCAATAGGAAGACTGTTTTATCATATGGTTTCATTCAGGTCTCTGTTTAACTAAATACTTTGTTTGTCTTTGGCAGGAGAGAGACCAGACTTTCCCTTTGACAGACGGAAGAGTCCTTCAGGGAAACCAGACCCAGAGACTCCCAAACCAGTGACACGACATCACTGCTCCCTGTGTGGAAGGAGTTTTACCAAGTTGGGGAACCTAAAAGAGCATGAGAAAAAACACACAGAAGAAAAGCCTTTCCAATGCTCCCAGTGTGGAAAGAGATTTTCACGAACTCATGAACTAATATTACATGAAAGGACACACACAGGGGAAAAACCACACTATTGCTCCCAGTGTGGAAAGAGTTTTGCGCAGTTAGGGAACCTAAAAAAACACAAGAGGGTACACTCCGGAGAGAAGCCTTACCCCTGTTCCCATTGTGGAAAATATTTTAGGCTGTCAGAACACTTAAAATCACATGAGAGGACACACACAGGGGAAAAAACACACACTTGATCCCAGTGTGGAAATAGTTTTTCCCATTTAGGGAACCTAAAAAAACATAAGACAATACACACTGGAGAGAAACCTTACCCCTGTTCCCAGTGTGGAAAGAATTTTAGGTTATTACAAAACTTAAAATCACATGAGAGGACACACACAGGGGAAAAACCACACAATTGCATCCAGTGTGGAAAGAGTCTTTCCCATTTAGGGAACCTGAACAAACATAAGAAAATACATTCTGGAGAGAAGCCTTACTCCTGTTCTCGTTGTGGAAAGAATTTTACATTGTCAGAAAACTTAAAATCACATGAGAGGACACACACAGGGGAAAAATCACACAATTGCTCCCAGTGTGGAAAGAGTTTTTCCCATTCAGCGACCCTCAATCAACATAAGAGAATACACTCTCGAGAGAAGCCTTACTGCTGTTCCCAATGTGGAAAGAATTTTGCATTGTCAGATAACCTGAAGAAGCATGAGAGGACACACACAGGAGAAAAGCCGTACCAATGCTCCCAGTGTGGAAAGAGATTTTCAAGAACACCGGACCTTAAGAAGCATGAACGGACACACACAGGAGAAAATCCTTACCACTGCTCCCAGTGTGGAAAGAGTTTTACTGACTTAGATAGCCTGAACATACATAAGATAATACACTCTAAAGAGAAACCGTACCATTGTTCCCAGTGTGGAAAGAGTTTTACTAAGCTAGGGAACCTGAAAAGGCATGTGGATATACACACACAGGGGAGGATAAGCTCCCAGTTTGGAAAGAGTTTTAGTTAGGGAACCTAATTGTGGAAAGACATTTTCCCCGGACAGAGGACCTGAAATCACGTGACAGAATAGACAGGCTGTGTTCTGACTTATGTTTGACTGTTGTTTTATGGCACATTAAATCATATTGTTTATATGAAATTTAACTCAAAAATAGGCCTCTACTTTTGTTTTAGTTTTTAACTCTGGAGACATGATCATGTCTAAAATGTGATTCGTTGAATACAAGTATGAACCCTTATTATTCCGCAATGTGCTGATTGTAAAAATGATTTGATTAATGCAACATTATCTGAATAAAACTCTATATAACTATGTTAGTCACTAGTGGACATTCATTATATACATCTACATCTATGTACTTATAGAAACTAGTTATTCTGAATGGATGGCTGGAAGGTACATAACACAACGTATCAGGAGGGGTCTTCTGATTGGGTGAATGGATGGAGAGGTCTTCTGATTGGGTGAATGGATGTCAGGACAAGTCTTCTGATTGGGTGAATGGATGTCAGGACAAGTCTTCCGATTGGGTGAATGGATGTCAGGAGAGGTCTTCTGATTGGGTGAATGGATGTCAGGACAGGTCTTCTGATTGGGTGAATGGATGTCAGGACAAGTCTTTGATTGGGTGAATGGATGTCAGGACAGGTCTTCTGATTGGGTGAATGGATGTCAGGAGAGGTCTTCTGATTGGGTGAAGGGATGGAGAGGTCTTCTGATTGGGTGAATGGATGTCAGGACAAGTCTTCTGATTGGGTGAATGGATGTCAGGACAAGTCTTCTGATTGGGTGAATGGATGTCAGGAGAGGTCTTCTGATTGGGTGAATGGATGTCAGGAGAGGTCTTCTGATTGGGTGAATGGATGGCTGGATGGTAGATGACACAACGTATCAGTCAGAACATCAGGACAGGTCTTCTGATTGGGTGAATGGATGGCTGGATGGTAGATAACACAACATGTCAGTCAGAACATCACTAGAGGTCTTCTGATTGGGTGAATGGATGGCTGGATGGTAGATAACACAACATGTCAGTCAGAACATCACTAGAGGTCTTCTGATTGGGTGAATGGATGGCTGGATGGTAGATAACACAACATGTCAGTCAGAACATCACTAGAGGTCTTCTGATTGGGTGAATGGATGTCAGGACAGGTCTTCTGATTGGGTGAATGGATGGCTGGATGGTAGATAACACAACATGTCAGTCAGAACATCACTAGTGGTCTTCTGATTGGGTGAATGGATGTCAGGACAGGTCTTCTGATTGGGTGAATGGATGGCTGGATGGTAGATAACACAACATGTCAGTCAGAACATGACTAGAGGCCTTCTGATTGGGTGAATGGATGGCTGGATGGTAGATAACACAACATGTCAGTCAGAACATCACTAGAGGTCTTCTGATTGGGTGAATGGATGGCTGGATGGTAGATAACACAACATGTCAGTCAGAATATCACTAGAGGTCTCCTGATTGGGTGAATGGATGGCTGGATGGTAGATAACACAACATGTCAGTCAGAACATCACTAGAGTTCTTCTGAGTGGGTGAATGGATGGCTGGATGGTAGATAACACAACATGTCAGTCAGAACATCACTAGAGGTCTTCTGATTGGGTGAATGGATGGCTGGATGGTAGATAACACAACGTATCAGTCAGAACATCAGGAGAGGTCTTCTGATTGGGTGAATGGATGGCTGGATGGTAGATAACACAACGTATCAGTCAGAACATCACTAGAGGTCTTCTGATTGGGTGAATGGATGGCTGGATGGTAGATAACACAACGTATCAGTCAGAACATCACTAGAGGTCTTCTGATTGGGTGAATGGATGGCTGGACGGTAGATAACACAACGTATCAGTCAGAACATCACTAGAGGTCTCCTGATTGGGTGAATGGATGGCTGGACGGTAGATAACACAACGTATCAGTCAGAACATCACTAGAGGTCTTCTGATTGGGTGAATGGATGGCTGGATGGTAGATAACACAACGTATCAGTCAGAACATCAATAGAGGGCTTCTGATTGGGTGAATGGATGGCTGGATGGTAGATAACACAACGTATCAGTCAGAACATCACTAGAGGTCTTCTGATTGGGTGAATGGATGGCTGGATGGTAGATAACACAACATGTCAGTCAGAACATCACTAGAGGTCTTCTGATTGGGTGAATGGATGGCTGGATGGTAGATAACACAACGTATCAGTCAGAACATCACTAGAGGTCTTCTGATTGGGTGAATGGATGGCTGGATGGTAGATAACACAACATGTCAGTCAGAACATCACTAGAGGTCTTCTGATTGGGTGAATGGATGGCTGGATGGTAGATAACACAACGTATCAGTCAGAACATCAGGAGAGGTCTTCTGATTGGGTGAATGGATGGCTGGATGGTAGATAACACAACGTATCAGTCAGAACATCACTAGAGGTCTTCTGATTGGGTGAATGGATGGCTGGATGGTAGATAACACAACGTATCAGTCAGAACATCACTAGAGGTCTTCTGATTGGGTGAATGGATGGCTGGACGGTAGATAACACAACGTATCAGTCAGAACATCACTAGAGGTCTCCTGATTGGGTGAATGGATGGCTGGACGGTAGATAACACAACGTATCAGTCAGAACATCACTAGAGGTCTTCTGATTGGGTGAATGGATGGCTGGATGGTAGATAACACAACGTATCAGTCAGAACATCAATAGAGGGCTTCTGATTGGGTGAATGGATGGCTGGATGGTAGATAACACAACGTATCAGTCAGAACATCACTAGAGGTCTTCTGATTGGGTGAATGGATGGCTGGATGGTAGATAACACAACGTATCAGTCAGAACATCACTAGAGGTCTTCTGATTGGGTGAATGGATGGCTGGATGGTAGATAACACAACATGTCAGTCAGAACATCACTAGAGGTCTTCTGATTGGAGGGTTTTGAGAGCCTTTAACCTTTTTATTTAAATTAGTTTGCTTCTTTAGTCTTTTTAGTTTTCAATAGGCTTTGGCTATTACAGCGAACACCTGGTAAAGAGGAACTTACCATCTCTGATCACCTCAGTAGTGCTGTAGTGTCCATCTTTCTGGTAAAGAGGAGGTTACCATCTCTGATCACCTCAGTAGTACTGTAGTGTCCACCTATCTGGTAAAGAGGAGGTTACCATCTCTGATCCACCTCAGTAGTACTGTAGTGTCCATCTTTCTGGTAAAGAGGAGGTTACCATCTCTGATCCACCTCAGTAGTACTGTAGTGTCCATCTTTCTGGTAAAGAGGAGGTTACCATCTCTGATCCACCTCAGTAGTACTGTAGTGTCCATCTTTCTGGTAAAGAGGAGGTTACCATCTCTGATCACCTCAGTAGTACTGTAGTGTCCATCTTTCTGGTAAAGAGGAGGTTACCATCTCTGATCCACCTCAGTAGTACTGTAGTGTCCATCTATCTGGTAAAGAGGAGGTTACCATCTCTGATCCACCTCAGTAGTACTGTAGTGTCCACCTATCTGGTAAAGAGGAGGTTACCATCTCTGATCACCTCAGTAGTACTGTAGTGTCCACCTATCTGGTAAAGAGGAGGTTACCATCTCTGATCTCCTCAGTAGTACTGTAGTGTCCATCTTTCTGGTAAAGAGGAGGTTACCATCTCTGATCACCTCAGTAGTACTGTAGTGTCCACCTATCTGGTAAAGAGGAGGTTACCATCTCTGATCCACCTCAGTAGTACTGTAGTGTCCATCTTTCTGGTAAAGAGGAGGTTACCATCTCTGATCACCTCAGTAGTACTGTAGTGTCCATCTTTCTGGTAAAGAGGAGGTTACCATCTCTGATCCACCTCAGTAGTACTGTAGTGTCCATCTATCTGGTAAAGAGGAGGTTACCATCTCTGATCCACCTCAGTAGTACTGTAGTGTCCATCTTTCTGGTAAAGAGGAGGTTACCATCTCTGATCCACCTCAGTAGTACTGTAGTGTCCATCTTTCTGGTAAAGAGGAGGTTACCATCTCTGATCACCTCAGTAGTACTGTAGTGTCCACCTATCTGGTAAAGAGGAGGTTACCATCTCTGATCCACCTCAGTAGTACTGTAGTGTCCATCTTTCTGGTAAAGAGGAGGTTACCATCTCTGATCACCTCAGTAGTACTGTAGTGTCCATCTTTCTGGTAAAGAGGAGGTTACCATCTCTGATCCACCTCAGTAGTACTGTAGTGTCCATCTTTCTGGTAAAGAGGAGGTTACCATCTCTGATCCACCTCAGTAGTACTGTAGTGTCCATCTTTCTGGTAAAGAGGAGGTTACCGTCTCTGATCCACCTCAGTAGTACTGTAGTGTCCATCTATCTGGCAAAGAGGAGGTTACCGTCTCTGATCCACCTCAGTAGTACTGTAGTGTCCATCTTTCTGGTAAAGAGGAGGTTACCGTCTCTGATCCACCTCAGTAGTACTGTAGTGTCCATCTATCTGGTAAAGAGGAGGTTACCGTCTCTGATCCACCTCAGTAGTACTGTAGTGTCCATCTTTCTGGTAAAGAGGAGGTTACCATCTCTGATCCACCTCAGTAGTACTGTAGTGTCCATCTTTCTGGTAAAGAGGAGGTTACCATCTCTGATCCACCTCAGTAGTACTGTAGTGTCCATCTATCTGGTAAAGAGGAGGTTACCATCTCTGATCACCTCAGTAGTACTGTAGTGTCCATCTTTCTGGTAAAGAGGAGGTTACCATCTCTGATCCACCTCAGTAGTACTGTAGTGTCCACCTATCTGGTAAAGAGGAGGTTACCATCTCTGATCACCTCAGTAGTACTGTAGTGTCCACCTATCTGGTAAAGAGGAGGTTACCATCTCTGATCCACCTCAGTAGTACTGTAGTGTCCATCTATCTGGTAAAGAGGAGGTTACCATCTCTGATCACCTCAGTAGTACTGTAGTGTCCATCTTTCTGGTAAAGAGGAGGTTACCATCTCTGATCCACCTCAGTAGTACTGTAGTGTCCATCTATAGGGTCCAGTGAACAGGAATATATGAAACAGGGAAGCCTTTAGGTAGTCATAAAAATACACTCACAAACCTTTGCAGGTGCACAATCGAGAGCATCCTGTCGGGCTGTATGGCAGCTGCTCCGCCCATAACCGAAAGGCTCTCCAGAGGGTAGAGAGGTCTGCACCACGTATCACCATCACCAGAAACTTTAGGAGCATAACATCAGAATTTACGAAGGCAAGCAGCAGCGGGAGGAGTAGGCTAAAGAAGAGGGTTTTTTCTGATGTTAGGCTATCTTGTTTCAGAGGGGTGTCATCAATAGCCCATAATGACAAAGTGAAAACAGGTAAAAAAAATAAATAAAAAAAACTTATTTACTTAAGAATTCAGACCTTTTGCTATAGACTCAAAATTGCTTTCAGGTGCATCTTGTTTCCATTAATCATCCTTGAGATGTATCTACAACTTGTTCGGAGTCCACCTGTGGTAAATTCAATTGATTGGATATGATTTGGAAGGCACACACCTGTCTATATAACGTCCCAGAGTTGACAGCGCATGTCAGAGCAAAAACCAAGCCATGAGGTCGAAGGAATTGTCCGTAGAGCTCCGAGACAGGATTGTGTCGAGGCACAGATCTGGGGATGGGCACCAAAAATAATTCTGCAGCATTGATGGTCCCCAAGAACACACTGGCCTCCATCATTCTTAAATGGAAGAAGTTTGGAACTCCCAAGACTCTTCCTAGAGCTGGCCGCCTGGCCAAACTGAGAAATCGGGGGAGAAGGGCCTTGGTCAGGGAGGTGAACAAGAACCCGATGTTCACTCTGACAGAGCTCCAGAGTTCCTCTGTGGAGATGGGAGAACATTCCAGAAGGACAACCATCTCTGCAGCACTCCACCAATCAGGCCTTAATGTAGCAATGATTAAAGTGTCAAAATGTATTTCAATGGACAATTCAGTGAACTGTTCTGTGAAAGGTGTCGGCTAGAGATGACATGCAGGAGCTTGCAGGGATTTGTAGTCTTGCATGTCATCTACTTTGACGCTAATTAGCTTTTTAGAATCCGAGAGTAAAGAGAGACAAATATAGGCAACAGCTACTCTTCCTGGGGTTTATTATTGATCCCCATTAGTTCCTGCCAAGGCAGCGGCTACTATTCCTGGGATTTATTATTTATCACCATTAGTTCCTGCCGAGGCAGCAGCTACTCTTACTGGGGTCCAGCTAAAATAAAAGCAGTTATACCATTTTAAAAACATTACAATAAATTCACAACACACTGTGTGTCCTCAGTCACCTTGACCTAGAGAGATTTACATGGTTATCAAAACGTCACACCACGGTGAGCCTAAACAAAACACAGCCCTATGGGGAAAATGAATGGTGGAAAAACGATGTGAACCATTTCCCTGTTTGACCTGTAGTTGTTATGGATATTATGACTCTGCAGAGCCCCACAGTGGACGTGTCAAAATATGTTACATTGGTAAAGCACACTTTATTTAACCTCAATGTCATCTTGTTTTTACATGGCATTGTAGATTTTAACAGGATGTATTTTGGATGTTTTCAGTGTATTTTTAACCCTTCCAGACAATGGATTAATCGCGATAAAAAAATTGTGCACTAACACAAAGTGAACTCAAGTCTGACAGTCCAAACAAAATCACAAATTCTCAGTCAAAAACACAAGTCAGAACACAGCCTCTCTATTCTCTCATGTGATTTCAGGTCCTCTGACTGGGAAAATGTCTTTCCACAATGAGAGCAGTGGTATGTCTTCTCCTCTTGAGTATTTGTATGTATTCTTTCATGCTATTTCAGGTACCTTAATAACCGGATAAATCTCTTTCCACAGTGGGAGCAGTAGTGCGTCTTTTTTCCTGTGTGTGTCTTCTCATGCTGGTTCAGGTTTCCTAACTGGGCAAAATGCTTTCCACAATGGGAACATTGGTAAGGGTTTTCTCCTGTGTATTCTCTCATGCTCCTTCAGGCTCCCTAACTGCGTACAACTCTTTCCACAATGAGAACATTGTAAAGGCGTTTCTCATGTGTGTCCTCTCATGCCTTCCCACACTCCCTAACCACCTAAAACTCTTTCTGCACAAGGAGCAGTGGTAAGGTTTCTCTTCTGTGTGTATTCTCTTATGTGTTCTCAGGCTCCCAAACTGAGTAAAACTCTTTCCACACTGGGCGCAGTGATGTCGTCCTGCTGGTTTGGACGACTCAGGGTCTGGTTCCTCTGAAGGACTGTTACTGCTGTCAGAAGGAGAGTCTGGTCTCTCTACTGTCAAAAACAAACAGATTATTTAATTAATTAAACAGATACCTGAATGAAACCTCCACATGATAAAACTTCCTATGACGTTTAATCTCGACTAGATCCCTCAATCACCTGAAGTCAGTTTTCACAAGTATTATTAAACCCACTTCAAAATGCAGGTCTCTGGTGCTTCTTAGGATGTCCAGGCAGGTGATTCACTTCCAACCGAAGTCTTGCAGGTGTTTACATGGTTTTCACATCTGCCAGGTCATCAAAAAATCTAATTTCAGTACGAGTATATATATATATATATATATATATATATATATATATATATATATATATATATATATATATACACATACACATATTTTCTCACCAATTTCATGATATCCAATTGCAACTCCCCTACAGACTCGGGGGAGAGGCGAAGGTCGAGAGCCATGTGTCCTCCGAAACACGACCCTGCCAAGCCGCACTGCACATCTTGACACACTGCTCGTTTAACCCGGAAGCCAACCACACCAATGTGTCGAAGGAAACACTGTCCAGCTGGCGACCGAAGTCAGCGTGCATGCTGACCGCCACAAGGAGTTGCTAGAGCGCGATGGGACGTCCCAGCCGGCTAAACCCTCCCCTAACTTGGACAACGCTGGGCCAATTGTGCGACGCCCTTATGGGACTTCCGATCACAGCCGGTTGTGATACAGCCTGGATTAGAACCAGGGACTGTAGTTACGCCGCTAGTGACACCAATAACAAGCATACCCATAACATGATGCAGCCACCACCATGCTTGAAAATATGAAGAGTGGTACTCAGTGATGTGTTGGATTTGCCCCAAACATAACGCTTTGTATTCAGGATATAAAGTTCATTTCTTTGCCACATTCTTGTCCAGTATGACTTTAGTGCCAACAGCCTCTCTATTCTCTCATGTGATTTCAGGTCCTCTGACTGGGAATGCTTCCTTCTTTTCACTCTGTCATTTAGGTTAGTATTGTGGAGTAACTACAATGTTGTTGATCCATCCGCAGTTTTCTCATATCACAACCATTAAACACTGTAACTATTTTAAAGTCACCATTAGCCTCAGGGTGAAATCCCTGAGAGGTTTCCTTCCTCTCCAGCAACTGAGTTAGTGACTGGGTATATTGATACACCATCTAAAGTGTAATTAATAACTTCACCATGCTCAAAGGGATATTCAATGTCTGATTTTTTTACCCATCCACCAATACATGCCCTTCTTTGCGAGGCGTTGGAAAACCTCCCTGGTCTTTGTGGTTGAATCTGTGTTTGAAATGCACTGCTCAACTGAGAGATATTACAGATAATTGTATGTGTGGGGTACAGAGATGAGGTAATCATTCAAAAATCATGTTAAACACTATTATTGCACACAGTGAGTCCATGCAACTTATGTGACTTGTTAAGCAAAATCTTTACTCCTGAACTTATTTAGGCTTTTAATTAAATGTGTAAACATTTCCAAAAACATAATTCCACTTTGACATTATGGGGTATTGAATCCATTTAACCCCAGTATCTCTACTTGCACATTTATCTTCTGCACATCCTACCATTACAATGTTTAATTGCTATATTGTAATTACTTCGCCACCATGGCCTATTTATTGCCTAACCTCTCTTATCCTACCTCATTTGCACATGCTGTATATAGATATTTCTACTGTATAATTGATTGTATGTTTGTTTATTCCATGTGTAACTCTGTGTTGTTGTATGTGTCGAACTGCTTTGCTTTATCTTGGCCAGGTCGCAGTTGCAAATGAGAACTTGTTCTCAACTAGCCTACCTGGTTATATAAAGGTGAAATAAAAATAAATACATTTTAAATTTAGGTTGTAATACAACAAAATGTGGGACAAGTCAAGGGGTGTGAATACTTTCTGAAGGCACTGTATATATAAAACTCCCCCCACCCAGCAATCTAATAGCATCAGTAAAATCTGTTGAAATTAAACCACATATAAATATACCTAACATAGTACATCTATTAAACAATACATCACAACACATACATCAGAAATAGTTACACATTATAGAGATCCATTCATGGATGTTCAGGTCTGTTGGAAAAACGTTCAGAAATGTCCACTGCTGATTTTTTCCCAGGCGTCCATAGCGGACACCCTGGCCCAATGAATCCTGGCCGTGGACAAATTCTCAGTCAGAAACACAAGTCAGAACACAGCCTCTCTATTCTCTCGTGTGATTTCAGGTCCTCTGACTGGGAAAATGTCTTTTCACAATGAGAACAGTGGTATGTCTTCTCCTCCTGTGTATTAGTATGTTGGAAAGGCTTTTCTCCTGTGTGTTTTCTCACATGCTTTTGCAGACTCCCTGACCACCTAAAACTCTTTTCACACTGGGAACATTGGAAAGGCTTTTCTCCTGTGTGTATTCTCTCATGCGTTTTCAGGCTCACTAACCACCTAAAACTCTTTCCACAGTGAGAACAGTGATAAGGCTTCTCTCCAGTATGTATTCTCTCATGCTTTTTCAGGACCCATAACCACCTAAAACTCTTTCCACAGTGGGAACAGTGATAAGGCTTCTCTCCCGTGTGTGTTCTCTCATGCCCAACCAGGGCTCCTAACTGAGTAAAGTTCTTCCCACAGTGGGAACAGTGGTAGGGCTTTTCTCCTGTATGTGTTCTCTAGTGCATTTTCAGGCTCCCAAACCACCTAAAACTCTTTCCACAGTGGGAGCAGTGGTGTTGGTTAGGCGTCGCTGGGTCTGTTTCCTTTGAGGAACTCTTCCCGCTGTCAGAGTCTGGTCTCTCTCCTGCAAAAGACAAACAGATTATTTAGTAAAACAGAGAGACCTGAAAGAAACCTCCATTCAATAAAATTGTTTTCCTATGAGGTTTAATCTAGACTAGATCCCTCAATACCCTGAGGTCAGTTTTCACAACATTACATCATTAATAATAAACTTGGTGACGGTGAGATTTAAAAACAAATGATGTAGAGCTCCAAATCTAATCTCTCAGGGAATGTCGTGATGTCATAATGATAGATAATGTCATGTTTACAGGCTGATCAGAGCTCTATAATAATAGATAATGTCATGTTTATAGGCTGAGCAGAGCTCTATAATAATATATATTACTATTTCAGTCAATGTTATAGGCTGCAGTTGATCCAATGTTATTACCATTTTGTTGGTGGCCCACTTCATCTCTAAAGTAATAATTACCATCTTTTCTAAATGATAATTCTTTAGTTTAGCCTTTCCTTGAAATGGCTTTTTTGCCCATGTTTTTTGTCGACTAACAAACGTTTGCTAATATGTTCAGTCTCCCCAAAGCGCTTGTCCTTTTGCTAATATCTTCAGTCTCCCCAAAACGCTTGTCCTTTTGCTAATATGTTCAGTCTCCCCAAAGCGCTTGTCCTTTTGCTAATATGTTCAGTCTCCCCAAAACGCTTGTCCTTTTGCTAATATGTTCAGTCTCCCCAAAATGCTTGTCCTTTTGCTAATATGTTCAGTCTTCCCAAAACGCTTGTCCTTTTGCTAATATGTTCAGTCTCCCCAAAACGCTTGTCCTTTTGCTAATATGTTCAGTCTCCCCAAAACGCTTGTCCTTTTGCTAATATGTTCAGTCTCCCCAAAATGCTTGTCCTTTTGCTAATATGTTTAGTCTCTCCAAAACGCTTGTCCTTTTGCTAATATGTTCAGTCTCCCCAAAACGCTTGTCCTTTTGCTAATATGTTCAGTCTCCCCAAAACGCTTGTCCTTTTGCTAATATGTTCAGTCTCTCCAAAATGCTTGTCCTTTTGCTAATATGTTTAGTCTCTCCAACATTTAGAAATCTGCGTTTTGCGGGTATACACACTCTACGCAAGGCCTACAATGGACACACGTCAAAAGTTTCATTTATAACTTGTTTGCCAGTCTGTGAGAATTAAGTTGTGATTTTGTGGTGGTGGGGGGGGGGGGGGGACTCTGATGGTATACACATGTCACAGTTAAGCAATAAGGCCAAAGGAAGTGTGGTAGTTAAAGATTGTCCTTACGAACGACGCAACGCAGAGTGCCTGGTACAGCCCTTAGCCGTGGTATATTGGCCATCTATCACAAACCCGAAGTGTCTTATTGCAATTATAAACTGGTTACCAACGTAATCAGAACAGTAAAAATACATGTCATACCCATGGTATACGGCCTGATATACCACGGCTGTCAGCCAATCAGCATTCAGGGCTTTAATCACCCATTTTAAAATGTAGCTTTAACATTATATTATAACATAAATTCCTATAGTACAGAACAACATTTTCAAGTATAGAATTTCAGTAGCATGCTGCTTTAAAACAACACATTCGTTCAAAACCTTTGGACAGTTAGAGCTCGTTTTTAAGACAGTACTTACTGATGGTAATCAGATCTCCTGCCTCCTCTGTCAATATGACCGTTATCTCCCTCTTTCTCCTCCTTCACTCCAAAAACTGCATCCTCCTCTTTCTCTTCCTCCTCTTCTTTCACAGTAACATCCTCCTCTTTCACTCTGAACGCATCTTCCTCTTCTTTCACTGAAACGTCTTTCTCTTCTTCTTTCACTGTAACTAACAGCTTCACCCTCTACTTCTTGTTTTACTGTGACATCCTCCTCTTCCTTCTCCTCTTTCACGACAATGTTCAGCCCCAGAGCTTCTTTCTCCGTCCAGCAGACCTCCTCTTCTTTAACAGGCGAGGAATACATCAGTGAGTTCATGGTCGGGGATGTTAGCTAGCTAGCTAGTTAGCATGAGCGACTAGTTTAGTGCTAGGCTAACTTATCAAGCCAGCTAGTTGACTAACAATGTACCTATAACATTTAAATGGGGGCAATTAACTAGATGTCAGAAGTATATTTAAAACACAGAGGCAAATATGCACAGAAACAGTCTAAATGTTTCGGCTGTTGGCTACCAAGGTGGCTGACTCGTTGTTGTTGATCCGTTCCGTCCACTAGATTATACGTCACGCTGCAGCATCGCCTGAAAGACGCACATCGCCGTCTGCTGACTGGAGGGAAACGCAGTTAAGATAGTTTTTTTTGTTGCACACAAATGTATTTTTCATTCCTTTCATGAAATAATAATATTATATTGAGACGTTCAAATAGAGCACTGTATATTTTAAGTGAGAATTTAAAACATACTATCATTCACATCTGTATTTAAGGCAGTTTCATATTCATTAATTAATTTGGTCACTGCGCTCAATGCAATGGCACTTACAAATGTAGATCCTTCAAACACCCCCAAACAGGGAAACAGATCCCAATCACAGGTGTTATCAGGTGCACCACTAAGGCAGTTATTTATCTTTTAATTTGTCCTTGTGGTAAAATCTTTTTGGAAGCGAACCCCTTGATTTCGTCCCTACATTATATCGGCATCGAACACGTCACCCTCCCTAGGAGAGGGGGTGACCTCGACAATTTATTGTTAAAAACAAGAGGCTGCCTGGATCTTTAATTTAAAGACCTTTGCTCCCGTCGGTCTCAACGTAGCCATTATTGGAATATTGCTATTCATTGTAAATGTTTGGAGGACTATGTATCCATTATTGTAATATTGCTATTCATTGTAAATGTTTGGAGGTCTATGTATCCATTATTGTAATATTGCTATTCATTGTAAATGTTTGGAGGTCTATGTATCCATTATTGTAATATTGCTATTCTTTGTAAATGTTTGGAGGTCTATGTATCCATTATTGTAATATTGCTATTCATTGTAAATGTTTGGAGGTCTATGTATCCATTATTGTAATATTGCTATTCATTGTAAATGTTTGGAGGTCTATGTATCCATTATTGTAATATTGCTATTCTTTGTAAATGTTTGGAGGTCTATGTATCCATTATTGTAATATTGCTATTCATTGTAAATGTTTGTAGGTCTATGTATCCATTATTGTAATATTGCTATTCATTGTAAATGTTTGGAGGTCTATGTATCCATTATTGTAATATTGCTATTCATTGTAAATGTTTGGAGGTCTATGTATCCATTATTGTAATATTGCTATTCTTTGTAAATGTTTGGAGGTCTATGTATCCATTATTGTAATATTGCTATTCATTGTAAATGTTTGTAGGTCTATGTATCCATTATTGTAATATTGCTATTCATTGTAAATGTTTGGAGGTCTATGTATCCATTATTGTAATATTGCTATTCATTGTAAATGTTTGGAGGTCTATGTATCCATTATTGTAATATTGCTATTCTTTGTAAATGTTTGGAGGTCTATGTATCCATTATTGTAATATTGCTATTCATTGTAAATGTTTGTAGGTCTATGTATCCATTATTGTAATATTGCTATTCATTGTAAATGTTTGTAGGTCTATATATCCATTATTGTAATATTGCTATTCATTGTAAATGTTTGGAGGTCTATGTATCCATTATTGTAATATTGCTATTCATTGTAAATGTTTGGAGGTCTATGTATCCATTATTGTAATATTGCTATTCATTGTAAATGTTCGTAGGTCTACATAGCCAAATTGTATCTATGATCGTATGCTATCCATTTATGTTTTCATATGTTCTATTTCTATCTGTAAATTAACCAATGATATCAGGCCACACTCAGACATGATTACAGACACCTGTGTGTGTCCTTTGACACAATATAAACTAGTGACCCACAGTGTTTGTCATTATACCCTGATGAAGACAGCTTGTCTGTGGAAACGTTGGTTATTAGGTTATTCAATTATTGCATCTGAGCTCCTAGAGTGTGAGGTTCTCCTTTTCTTTTTCAGGCCACTGGGGTCTGACAACTTGGATGGAAAAATTGCTGAGGATAATAGAGGATGACATTGCCACTCCTATTTGCCATATGTTCAATATAAGCCTACTAGAAAGTGAGAAAACCCTACCTTGTCACAACACAACTGATTGGCTCAAATGCATTAAGGAAAGAAATTTCACAAATTAACTTTTAATTATTCATTTTTCTGTGACAAATGGTGAATTAGTTATTGATTTATACCACTTTTAAATGGAATTTTATAGATGATGTATTTCTATAAAATCAAAACTGGAATTTTTATTCAAAACAAAGGTTGTAAAAGTATGCTAGACATTTATATAATAAATCATACCTAGTTTAATGTTTCTGTGACAATCAATGAATTAGTTATTGATTTTTACAATTTTAATTATTTTGGCCAATGTCTGAATTTAAATCCAACTTTACCTCGGTCAGAACTTTCATTGTCTAGGTCTCATTTTTAGCCATCTTACTCATTGCTATAACCAGGACATTGTGATTAGGAAACTATGAGAACCACACAAAGTCCAGGGGGTGATCACGCTCTACCACTAAGTGTCAGTTTAGTTGGCCCACGTAAGACAGTCTCGTGTTACAATTGAATGTTTAAGTAGCATGAATTGTTCCTGTTCACACCGAGGTGAAGAGCGGAATAATTGAAGGAATGAATCCGAGCCTGACGCTCATCATCTGTGGAAGGCGGGACTTCCAGTCAGGCGCGGATTTCATTGGCCTTTTCAGGTGTGATTTTAGATCCTTCAACCAAAGTCGCGACTCCCCACAGTATGTTGTACCAAAGTTGACTGACCCTTAAGGGAACTACACTGCCATAAATACAAGGAAAGTCAAGTAGTGTTTCATTTAAAAAATATATATACACAAATCCGGCAAGGCACCAACTCTGAGAAGGGTTTAAAACAAAGGTTTCAAACAATTCATAAATGTTATGGAACGTAGGTATGTTTCGCCTTTAATGTAATGGCATTGAAAACAATGAAAAAAGGCGAATAGCTGTGTTTGAATACCCATACTAACATACTGTATACTACATACATAATGAGTATATACTACATACTATTAGTTAATTGTAGTATACTGTAGCTACATACTTAATGAGTATATACTACATACTATTAGATAATTGTAGTAAACTGTAGCTACATACTTAATGAGTATATACTACATACTATTAGTTAATTGTAGTAAACTGTAACTGAACCGTTTCCTTTCAGTTGAGGCTCTTCTCCTGTCTACCGGATGTTTATGCTGTTGCTATGCAACCTCTTGCTAGCTAGTTAGCATAACACATTACTAGTTAGACATTTTACGACTTCAGGTGTGTTTTTAAATTCAATCTTGAATACCAGAGTACTTCATAAATTCAGACCGTTGTCAGGTTGTCCGTTTGTAAATTCAGCCCGTTTCGCTCTCGGAGCCACTGGCCGCTCCGGCCGAGGAGTTGGGTTGATTTGACCGTTCTGACCTTAGCTTGCTAGCTACTTCCAGACACAAATGAGACTCTGACCATTTTACTCACCCTAGCAGAGCTGGTTAGGCAGTTTTCATGTTATCCAGAGTGACTGTAACTGTGCTGCTGGTAAACATTTAATTACAATTTTTGCCTACGTTTACTGACACCTGGACATATTCAACGGGTGTTGAGTGCTAGTAAATTCATTATTCTGCTCTCTGGTACTCAGACGAGAGTGCTCTGAAATCTGAGTAGATAGCCAGAGCGAATTTATGAAAGCACCCAAATGTCCATTGAGAACGCACACGACTATACCATTTAGCTAAGCTAAGGATGACGGGTATGTCATGACGTTGCCCTCTTTGAGTACAGGGAGGACAGTTGACACCCTCCCCCTTGCACCATCCCCCAACCTACCTCCCCCACCCAGGCCCTGTGTGAAGGGGTGGTAAAATTCTAGAGGAGAATCTCTTGCCACATGGCCCAGTTGAGACACAGAGGGGTTTCATAGAGAGACACAGGAAATTCTTCCAACTCACAGAATTGGGGAACCGAACGACATTTATGTTCTGGAGAAGGTATAAAAGATTGGTGAAGAATCCAGCTACGAACTGGTCCGCTTGGTACAATTTTGTGATACTCAGAAGAGACAATATTACCATAATACTGTTTATATAATAGCCTCAGCTATGGGACTTGCATCTAAATGGTTGTATAAAATGTATTAATAAGGATAAAGCTATTTGTAATACATTGAGATGCCATGTACTGATGTTAATGTGATAGAATGTATTTCTGTACCAGATTAAATCAGTCATCGGCACGCCCCCAGGGACACAGACAGGACCAGGCGTCATGTGACAAGCCTGTTCTATGTTCACGTATAAAACCCCACCCCGATTTACTTTCTTTAGACCAGCTTACCTCAGAAGAGAGAGCCAAGGTTTGACCCCCAATTCCTCTACTGAAAGTTAACTATACCACATGGTTAAACTTTTAGACTATCGAGACCGACAGAATAAGAACAAGTCTGATATTAATTATTAGTCTGCAGCTAAGTAAAATATATAATTGAACGCGAAGACCAACGAAACATCCATTCTATAACGACATTAATGAATGTCGCTTTGAAAGATCCATTCTAACCGAGAGAGAGAACTCTCCAACAGAACGACTCTCCAACAAGAATCCCGACGACACACTGAGTGTAAATATATATTGATTGCAATTCTTCCCGAATGAGTGAGCGTTCATGTGCAAAGGATTAGCATATCAATTGTTAATATTAATTAACTCTGTGTGCCTCCTCAGCTGCCCTTTTATGACCCTTTGTTTAACAAGACACCAGCCATGCCTGTTTAGCCCACTAGGGCACATTACTCTACCAATTCTTTGTGACGATAATTACTGTTTGTATGCTTTCTGTGAATTACTTAGTTTAGTAAATAAATGATTTTAAGACAATTGATGTATGGATGACTTTAGTAAAGGCTGGATTCGTGCAGATACAACAATTTACGACGTTTGGAATGAGACTGACGCGAGGTAAAATACACCATTTAAACCAGAAGATAATCGGCCTATACTATAATATAATATATCAAATCAAATGTATTTATATTTGGCTGATTGGGGAGTGACAGGTTGAGTTTCCTGTTTCCGGTCACAACTTGCAGACTTGTTTACGCTGTTGTGCGTTTTTGTTGCCGTTTTTACTTTGCTACCTGACGGTTTTTACTTTTTCATTACCGTATATTTTACTTTTTCCCTCACTCAACTTTTTTTTCATTCAACTCTCCTACCCCGGAGGTTTTATCTGGACATGGTTCGTCAGGACTTCAAACAGCCGAAGCTAAGTAACATTAACATGATGCCTTCTAATTGCAGTCGTTGTACTCATAATATACAGGAGAACGATCGCCTTACGGCAAGGATAGCTGTGCTGCAAGCCCAGCTTCAGACGCAATCGTTAGGCAAGGGTCATTTCAGTGTAGGAAAGGATGAAACAGCGTCTGTGCCACCAGCAAGTACAGATAGTAACGTTAGTATAAACCCCCTCGCACGGTCCCCGCAGCCGGACATCTTTCTCATGGCTTCTGGAGGGAAACGCTGTAGGAATGCTCAACCGGTGTCGCTTATTCAGCCGACAGAAACTTTCAACCGGTTCTCCCCGTTAAGCGGGTCGGAGTCGGAGGCCGAGACTTCTCTGGTCTCTGCTCCTCCCGTTGTGGGGTCTGAGACGCCGACGGCTCCCACCATTAGCTCTGACAAATTGAAAACCCTAGTCATTGGCGACTCCATTACCCGCAGTATTAGACTTAAAACTAATCATCCAGCGATCATACACTGTTTACCAGGGGGCAGGGCTACCGACGTTAAGGCTAATCTAAAGACGGTGCTGGCTAAAGCTAAAACTGGCGAGTGTAGAGAGTATAGAGATATTGTTATCCACGTCGGCACCAACGATGTTAGGATGAAACAGTCAGAGGTCACCAAGCGCAATATAGCTTCAGCGTGTAAATCAGCTAGAAAGATGTGTCGGCATCGAGTAATTGTCTCTGGCCCCCTCCCAGTTAGGGGGAGTGATGAGCTCTACAGCAGAGTCTCACAACTCAATCGCTGGATGAAAACTGTTTTCTGCCCCTCCCAAAAGATAGAATTTGTAGATAACTGGCCCTCTTTCTGGGATTCACCCACAAACAGGACCAAGCCTGGCCTGCTGAGGAGTGACGGACTCCATCCTAGCTGGAGGGGTGCTCTCATCTTATCTACGAACATAGACAGGGCTCTAACTCCTCTAGCTCCACAATGAAATAGGGTGCAGGCCAGGCAACAGGCTGTTAGCCAGCCTGCCAGCTTAGTGGAGTCTGCCACTAGCACAGTTAGCGTAGTCAGCTCAGCTTTCCCCATTGAGACCGTGTCTGTGCCTCGATCTTGGTTGGGCAAAATTAAAAATGGCGGTGTTCGCTTCAGTAATCTTACTAGTATAAAGACCTCCTCCATTCCTGCCATTATTGAAAGAGATTGTGATACTTCACATCTCAAAATTGGGTTACTTAATGTTAGATCCCTCACTTCCAAGGCAGTTATAGTCAATGAATTAATCACTGATCATAATCTTGATGTGATTGGCCTGACTGAAACATGGCTTAAGCCTGATGAATTTACTGTGTTAAATGAGGCCTCACCCCCTGGTTACACTAGTGACCAAACCCCCCGTGCATCCGGCAAAGGCGGAGGTGTTGCTAACATTTACGATAGCAAATTTCAATTTACAAAAAAAAAACAATGACGTTTTTGTCTTTTGAGCTTCTAGTCATGAAATCTATGCAGCCTACTCAATCACTTTTTATAGCTACTGTTTACAGGCCTCCTGGGCCATATGCAGTGTTCCTTACTGAGTTCCCTGAATTCCTATCGGATCTTGTAGTCATAGCAGATAATATTCTAATTTTTGGTGACTTTAACATTCACATGGAAAAGTCCACAGACCCACTCCAAAAGGCTTTCGGAGCCATCATCGACTCAGTGGGTTTTGTCCAACATGTCTCTGGACCTACTCACTGCCACAGTCATACTCTGGACCTAGTTTTGTCCCATGGAATAAATGTTGTGGATCTTAATGTTTTTCCTCATAATCCTGGATTATCGGACCACCATTTTATTGCGTTTACAATTGCAACAAATAATCTGCTCAGACCCCAACCAAGGAAGATTAAAAGTCGTGCTATAAATTCTCAGACAACCCAAAGATTCCTTGATGCCCTTCCAGACTCCCTCTGCCTACCCAGGGACGTCAGAGGACAAGAATCAGTTAACCACCTAACCGAGGAACTCAATTCAACCTTGCGCAATACCCTAGATGCAGTTGCACCCCTAAAAATTAAAAACATCTGTCATAAGAAACTAGCTCCCTGGTATACAGAAAATACACGAGCTCTGAAGCAAGCTTCCAGAAAATTGGAACGGAAATGGCGCCACACTAAACTGGAAGTCTTCCGACTAGCTTGGAAAGACAGTACCGTGCAGTATCGAAGAGCCCTCACTGCTGCACGATCATCCTATTTTTCCAACTTAATTAAGGAAAATAAGAACAATCCGAAATTTCTTTTTGACACTGTCGCAAAGCTAACTAAAAAGCAGCATTCGCAAATGGAGGATGGCTTTCACTTCAGCAGTAATAAATTTATGAACTTTTTTGAGGAAAAGATCATGATCATTAGAAAGCAAATTACGGACTCATCTTTAAATCTGGGTATTCCTCCAGGGCTTCATTGTCCAGAGTCTGCACAACTCTGCCAGGACCTTGGCTCAAGGGAGATACTAAAGTGTTTTAGTACTATATCTCTTGACACAATGATGAAAATAATCATGGCCTCCAAACCCTCAAGCTGCATACTGGACCCTATTCCAACTAAACTACTGAAAGAGCTGCTTCCTGTGCTTGGCCCTCCTATGTTGAACATAATAAACGGCTCTCTATCCACCGAATGTGTACCAAGCTCACTAAAAGTGGCAGTAATAAAGCCTCTCTTGAAAAAGCCGAATCTTGACCCAGAAATTATAAAAAACTATCGGCCTATATCGAATCTTCCATTCCTCTCAAAAATTTTAGAAAAAGTTGTTGCGCAGCAACTCACTGCCTTCCTGAAGACAAACAATGTATACGAAACGCTTCAGTCTGGTTTTAGACCCCATCATAGCACTGAGACTGCACTTGTGAAGGTGGTAAATGACCTTTTAATGACGTCAGACCGAGGCTCTGCATCTGTCCTCGTGCTCCTAGATCTTAGTGCCGCTTTTGATACCATCGATCACCACATTCTTTTGGAGAGATTGGAAACCCAAATTGGTCTACATGGACAAGTTCTGGCCTGGTTTAGATCTTATCTGTCGGAAAGATATCAGTTTGTCTCTGTGAATGGTTCGTCCTCTGACAAATCAATTGTAAATTTCGGTGTTCCTCAAGGTTCCGTTCTAGGACCACTATTGTTTTCACTATATATTTTACCTCTTGGGGATGTCATTCGAAAACATAATGTTAAATTTCACTGCTATGCGGACGACACACAGCTGTACATTTCAATGAAACATGGTGAAGCCCCAAAATTGCCCTCGCTAGAAGCCTGTGTTTCAGACATAAGGAAGTGGATGGCTGCAAATTTTCTACTTTTAAACTCGGACAAAACAGAGATGCTTGTCCTAGGTCCCAAGAAACAAAGAGATCTTCTGTTGAATCTGACAATTAATCTGGATGGTTGTACAGTCGTCTCAAATAAAACTGTGAAGGACCTCGGCGTTACTCTGGACCCTGATCTCTCTTTTGAAGAACATATCAAGACTGCTTCAAGGACAGCTTTTTTCCATCTACGTAACATTGCAAAAATCAGAAACTTTCTGTCCAAAAATGACGCAGAAAAATTAATCCATGCTTTTGTTACTTCTAGGCTCGACTACTGCAATGCTCTACTTTCCGGCTACCCGGATAAAGCACTAAACAAACTTCAGTTAGTGCTAAATACGGCTGCTAGAATCCTGACTAGAACCAAAAAATGTGATCATATTACTCCAGTGCTAGCTTCCCTACACTGGCTTCCTGTTAAGGCAAGGGCTGATTTCAAGGTTTTACTGCTAACCTACAAAGCATTACATGGGCTTGCTCCTACCTATCTTTCCGATTTGGTCCTGCCGTACATACCTACACGTACGCTACGGTCACAAGACGCAGGCCTCCTAATTGTCCCTAGAATTTCTAAGCAAACGGCTGGAGGTAGGGCTTTCTCCTATAGAGCTCCATTTTTATGGAATGGTCTGCCTACCCATGTGAGAGACGCAGACTCAGTCTCAACCTTTAAGTCTTTACTGAAGACTTATCTCTTCAGTAGGTCCTATGATTAAGTATAGTCTGGCCCAGGAGTGTGAAGGTGAACGGAAAGGCTGGAGCAACGAACCGCCCTTGCTGTCTCTGCCTTGTCGGTTCCCCTCTTCCCACTGGGATTCTCTGCCTCTAACCCTTTTACAGGGGCTGAGTCACTGACTTACTGGTGTTCTTCCATGCCGTCCATGGGAGGGGTGCGTCACTTGAGTAGGTTGAGCCACTGACGTGGTCTTCCTGTCTGGGTTGGCGCCCCCCCCTTGGGTTGTGCCGTGGCGGACATCTTTGTGGGCTATACTCGGCCTTGTCTTCGGACGGTAAGTTGGTGGTTGTAGATATCCCTCTAGTGGTGTGGGGGCTGTGCTTTGGCAAAGTGGGTGGGGTTATATCCTGCCTGTTTGGCCCTGTCCGGGGGTATCATCGGATGGGGCCACAGTGTCTTCTGATCCCTCCTGTCTCAGCCTCCAGTATTTATGCTGCAGTAGTTTATGTGTCGGGGGGCTAGGGTCAGTCTGTTACATCTGGAGTATTCTCTTGTCTTATCCAGTGTCCTGTGTGAATGTAAATATGCTCTCTCTAATTCTCTCTTTCTTTCTTTCTTTCTTTCTTTCTCTCCTTCTCTCGGAGGACCTGAGCCCTAGGACTACCTGGCATGATGACTCCTTGCTGTCCCCAGTCCACCTGGCCATGCTGCTGCTCCAGTTTCAACTGTTCTGCCTGCGGCTACGGAACCCTGACCTGTTCACCGGACGTGCTTGTTGCACCCTCGACAATTACTATGATTATTATTATTTGACCATGCTGGTCATTTACGAACATTTTAACATCTTGACCATGTTCTGTTATAATCTCCACCCGGCACAGCCAGAAGAGGACTGGCCACCCCTCATAGCCTGGTTCCTCTCTAGGTTTCTTCCTAGGTTTTTGGCCTTTCTCAGGAGTTTTTCCTAGGGAGTTTTTCCCAGCCACCGTGCTTCTTTCACATGCATTGCTTGCTGTTTGGGGTTTTAGGCTGGGTTTCTGTACAGCACTTTGAGATTTCAGCTGATGTACGAAGGGCTATATAAATAAATTTGATTTGATTTGATTTGATTTATATAGCCCTTCGTACATCAGCTGATATCTCAAAGTGCTGTACAGAAACCCAGCCTAAAACCCCAAACAGCAAGCAATGCATGTGAAAGAAGCACGGTGGCTAGGAAAAACTCCCTAGGAAAAACTCCCTAGAAAGTATATAATGTTATAATATAGGAAAGTTATATTAGGAAAATTATAACTTTGTAATCTGAATATTTTCCTTGGTGCCCCGATCTCCTAGTTAATTACAATTAAACGATTAATCAGTTTAATCACGTGATAATAATTACAGGGAATTATTGGACAAACATGTCTTCGGTTTAATTGTACCCCAAAGACACGACAGGTACAATCAAGTCAATAAACGTTGGGTAGTTAGTTAGATAGAATATAGTTAATATACTGGCAAGTTTGATGTATAAGTAGCCAACTAACGTCAGGTAGCTAGTTAAAACCTCACTGGGGTAGGGGGCAGTATTTTTACGTCCGGATGACAAGCGTGCCCGTAGTAAACTGCCTGCTACTCAGGCACAGAAGGTAGGATATGCATATTATTAGTAGATTTTCTAAAACTGTTTGAATGATGTCTGTGAGTATAACGGGGGACCAGTACGGGGAAAAAAATGTATGAAATGAAATGTATGCATTCACTACTGTAAGTCGCTCTGGATAAGAGCGTCTGCTAAATGACTAAAATGTAAATGTAAAATGTATAACAGAACATATGGCAGGCAAAAACCAGAGAAAAAATCCAACAAGGAAGTGTGGAAATCTGAGGTTTGTAGTTTTTCAAGTGATTGCCTATCATACAGTGTCTGTGGGGTCATTTTGCACTTCCTAAGGCTTCCACTAGATGTCAACAGTCTTTAGAATGTTGTTTCATGCTTCTACTGTGAATGGGGAGAGAATAAGAGGTCTTGGAATCAGATGACTGGGAAAAAGCCATGAGCTCAGTCATGCGCGCGGCCGTGAGAGCGAGCTGAGTTCCTTTTCATTTATGAAGACATAGGAATTGTCCGGTTCGAATATTATGGAATATTTATGATAAAAACATCCTAAAGATTGATTCTATACATCGTTTGACATGTTTCTATGAACTGTAATATAACTTTTTTGACTTTTCGTCTGAACTTACTGCGCAAGCACAGTGCATTTGGATTACTCGACTGAACGCGCGAACAAAAAGGAGGTATTTGGACATAAAAATGGACTTTATCGAAACAAATTAACATTTATTGTGGAACTGGGATTCCTGGGAGTGCATTCCGATGAAGATCATCAATGCTATTTCTGAGTTTTGTTGACTCCACAAAATGGCAGGTTTGGTTTGGTGACTGTGCGCTGTACTCAGATTATTGCAAAGTGTGCTTTCGCTGTGAAGCTTTTTTGAAATCTGACACAGCGGTTGCATTAAGGAGAAGTGTATCTATAATTCTTTGAATAACAGTTGTATATTTTATCAACGTTTATGATGAGTATTTCTGTAAATTGATGTGCTCATTCACTGGAAGCTTTGGGAGGCAAAACATTTCTGAACATTACACGCCAATGTAAAATGGGGGTTTTGGATATAAATGTGAACTTTATCGAGCAAAACATACATGTATTGTGTAACATGAAGTCCTATGAGTGCCATCTGATGAAGATCATCAAAGGTTAGTGATTCAGTTTAGCTGTATTTCTGGTTTTTGTGACGCCTCCCCTTGCTTGGAAAATGGCTGTGTGGTTTTTCTTGTCCAGGTGCTGTCCTAACATAATCTAATGCTATGCTTTCGCCGTAAAGCCTTTTTGAAATCGGACACTGTGGTTGGATTAATGAGAAGTTTATCTTTAAAATGGTGTATAATACATGTATGCTTGAGAAATTTGAATTATGAGATTTTTGTTGTTTTGAATTTGGCGCCCTGCTATTTCAATGGCTGTTGGCGAGGTGAGACGGTAGCGTCCCACCTACCCCAGAGAAGTTAACATGTCGGTACATACTGCTGTAATAACATGCAAGCAAATTGTCAGCCAAAACATCGTGTACGGTAACTTACTTGAAAAGTAATTACTTTATTACATTGCTTAACATGTTCTTAACATTTGTCATAATTAGTTAAAGCAATTAATTTGTTTGGGCTCTCAGACTTTGGCTGCATATTTTCCGCCATTTTCTTCAAGTCTGAAAATGATGTGAAGCCACGCCCATTTCCTGAAGAATTGCATTATGGGCCCTAAAGTACTGCGTGTATACGTCATATTTTGGCGAATTTAGTACGACATCCGGGAACTTTTGGCATACTAACTACATCAACGACATCATCGATAAGAGACATTACTGTGCAGCCGTATTCATCGACCTGGCCAAGGCTTTCGACTCTGTCATTCACCACATTCTTATTATAGCAGAATCAACAGCCTTGGTTTCTCAAATGATTGCCTCGCCTGGTTTACCAACTACTTCACTGATAGAGTTCAGTGTGTCAAATCGGAGGGCCTGTTGTCCAGACCTCTGGCAGTCTCTATGGGGGTGCCACAGGGTTCAATTCTCGGGCCGACTCTCTTCTCTGTATACATCAATGATGTTGCTCTTGCTGCTGGTGATTCTCTGATCCACCTCTACGCAAACGACACCATTCTGTATACTTCTGGCCCCTCTTTGGACACTGTGTTAACTAACCTCCAAACGAGCTTCAATGCCATACAACTCTCCTTCCGTGGCCTCCAACTGCTCTTAAACGCAGGTAAAACTAAATGCATGCTATTCAATCGATCACTGCCCGCACCTGCTCGCCAGTCCAGCATCACTACTCTGGACGGCTCTGACTTAGAATAGGTGGACCACTACAAATACCTGGGTGTCTGGTTAGACTGTAAACTCTCCTTCCAGACTCACATTAAGCATCTCCAATCCAAAATTAAATCTAGAATCGGCTTCCTATATCGCAACAAAGCATTCTTCACTCATGCTGCCAAACACACCCTCGTAAAACTGACCATCCTACCGATCCTCGACTTTGGTGATGTCATCTCTAAAATAGCCTCCAACACTCTACTCAACAAACTGGATGCAGTCTATCACAGTGCCATCCGTTTTGTCACCAAAGTCCAATACACTACCCACCGTTGCGACCTGTACGCTCTCGTTGGTTGGCCCTCGCTTCATACTCGTCGCCAAACCCACTGGCTACAGGTTATCTACAAGTCTCTGCTAGATAAAGCCCCGCCTTATCTCAGCTCACTGGTCACCATAGCAGCACCCACTCGTAGCATGCGCTCCAGCAGGTATATCTCACTGGTCACCCCCAAAGCCAATTCCTCCTTTGGTCGTCTTTCCTTCCAGTTCTCTGCTGCCAATGACTGGAACGAATTGCAAAAACCTCTGAAGCTGGAGACTCACATCTCCCTGCCTAGCTTTAAGCACCAGCTGTCAGAGCAGCTCACAGATCACTGCACCTGTACATAGCCCATCTGTAAACAGCCCATCTATCTACCTACCTCATCCCCATACTGTTTATTTATTTATCTTGCTCCTTTGCACCCCAGTATCTCTACTTGCACATTCATCTTCTGCACATCTACCATTCCAGTGTTTAATTGCTATATTGTAATTACTTCACCACCATGGCCTATTTATTGTCTTAACTTACCTCATTTGCACTGACTGTATATAGACTTTTTGTTTTCTTTTGTTCTACTGTATTATTGACTGTATCTTTTGTTTATTCCATGTGTTGTTGTATGTGTCGAATTGCTACGCTTTATCTTGGTCAGGTCGCAGTTGCAAATGAGAACTTGTTCTCAACTAGCCTACCTGGTTAAATAAAGGTGAAATAAAAATCATACTATGACCAATAAGCATACTATATACTCAATTCACGTCACAAATAGTATGGTTAGTATGAGTATTCTAACACAGCTAATGACTTATCAACAGCTCTAACAATTTGACCCCCACAGGAAATCTACACTGGCAGTTATAGAAAGACCCATTTACTATATAACCATTGATTCTTGAAGAATATAACTTATAAACACCTCAAATATTTCAACTGTATTACCCCATCAGAAACCAAAACATAAGCTCATAAAACGCCACTGTTTGTCAACAAGCACTGTATAGCCTTGAAATCTTGTTTAAAACTATCATTTTGACCTTATGGATGGCCAGTGCTTGTATTTATAGTGTAGTCAATTCAGGGGGTAGTCCTGAGCTGAACTCAAACCTGGGTCCAGCAACTGTCAAGCCAACACCTTATAACTGTTACACCAAGACGCCTGAACTTCTTAACGAGGTCGATAGGTGTTGGGTTACGGTTTCTACAATAGCTTTCTCTATGCATTTGAGTGGTTACACTTCTCCTTCCCCCATCCCTCAGCTGTTTACCAAACCAAGTCTCTGGGCTGACAATTTTTTGCTATTTAAATCCTAGGTTACCCCTATAAAATAGCCGCACATCTATCAACCAATCTGCAGTTCAAACAATAACAAAGCTGTCATTCCACCACTAGTTTGGTTATAAGATGACGATGGGGCTGGAGAAATGTAACTACTCTCAAATTCATAGACAGACCTACGGATGCAAGGACTGACCATCCATGATATCAACATTATAGTTTTAACCATGTTGAGGCTATACAGTGTTTGTTTATCATTTACATTGTTTCTAAACATTGGAGTAAAAAATGCTTATTTGTAGTTCTGATGGGGTAAACAATTGAACTAAGCTCATGAGGCATGTGTTATATTTTTCAAGAATCAATGGCTATAAATAAATTATTTAAAAAGTCTAAATATGGATGTAGCTATTGCATATTTCCCCTTTAACACCACACATCAGTTCAACAACTGCAGAGTTTGTGCCTCTGTTTTTAAGACAGTACTTACTAGTGTTAATCAGGGAACGGTTTCTCAAAACCATCTTACTGCTAAGTTCACCGTTAGAACCATTGGACGCCTTAACATGCCTTTGGGAAACCGAGCCCAGATATCCCGTTTCATCCTCTTCATCCTCTTCTTCCTCCAATGTGACAGCAATCTCCTCCTCCTCCTCTTTCACTCCATAAACAGCTTCCTCCTCTTCTTTCACTGTAACGTCTTTCTCTTCTTCTTTCACTGTAACAGCCTCACCCTTTACTTGTTTTTGTATTACAGTAGGTTGTATCTCTCTAGGTCATGCCAGTAGGTTACAGTAAATTGTAACTCTCTAGGTCATGCCAGTAGGTTACAGTAGGTTGTAACTCTCTAGGTCATGCCAGTAGGCTACAGTAGGCTGTATCTCTCTAGGTCATGCCAGTAGGCTACAGTAGGTTGTATCTCTCTAGGTCATGCCAGTAGGTTGTATCCAAGTGGAAACAATTATCAACCCAATGTGGAAAGTGTTGAATTTGGTCAACAACAAAATGAATGGCTTATTTGCTACGTGAGGTTTACTTGATCTAACAGAAGTTTCATAATGATTAAGTTGTTACGTGGACACGTGACATACCGACAACTTTGATAAAAACACTATAGGAGTTGTCTCCAGATCGCTATGCATATTCATGCTAGTAGCTTAGCATCTCTCTCCATTGAATACAGGCGGTTGACGACAACAACCCTCATAGAATATAAACAATAGATTACAATAATAAGATGAATCCACCAATCCAAAGACAGGATAGGTGGGAGATAGACAACCCACAGTGCAGCTTTGTGGACAACGACTCCCCTTGTCAGGACGGAGAGACATCTTGTCAGTATATCCATAATCTTTGGTGTAGCCAACCCAACTCTCACATGGCTCTATTGGGGGTCACGGTGTGTAGTAAAACATCACTACATTAAAATCACTACATGCCGTGGACCCCAGTCTGCGGCCAGCAGATAGACCCTCCTCAAATATATATGTTAAGTCACTTTTTGGAAACGGGACGGAGAAAACAAGGGGTAGCTTGTTCTCTACGTCGTCTGATTCTAGACATATCAGTCATCATCCCAGGACCCTCCGTTGAAGAGGTATTGACGAGCCAACTCCGAATATCCAAAGTTAAAAACTAATTGAAGGCGGTACTTACTGGTGTTACTCAGTTCTCCTATCTCCTCCTCTTCATCTTTCAATGTGACAGTAATCTCTCCTTCCTTCTTCACTCCAAAAACAGCATCATCCTCTTGTTTAACTGAAACGTCTTTCTCTTCATCTTTCACTGTAACAGCCTCACCCTCTACTTCTTGTTTTACTGTAACATCCTCCTCTTCCTCGTCTTTCACGACAACGTTCAGCCACAGACCATCTTTCTCCGTCCAGCAGACCTCCTCTTCTTTAGCAGGAGGAGAGTAGCTCAGTGAGCTCATGTTCGGGAATGCTAGCTAGCTATGCTATGCTAATACTAACTTAACCAGCCCGCAGGATGAATAATAACAACAACACCGTAAATATGATATTAAAACGGATAACTAACTAGACGACAGAAGTGGGTTTAAAACAGTGGCTAATATACACTAAAGCGTCTAAAGAGCTTTATTGGTTCGGCTATTTTGTCTAGCAAGCTACCGAGGTGGCTGAATAACTGTTGTTGCTGTTGAAAGAAGCGTTCCGTCCACTAGATTATACGTCACACCAACAGCATCGCCTTAAAGCCCCACATGATGTATTGTTACACCATGTAGGAGCAGTATAGACCTAGTCTGTTCATTATATACATCTACATGATGTATTGTTACACCATGTAGGATCAGTATAGACCTAGTCTGTTCATTATATACATCTACATGATGTATTGTTACACCATGTAGGAGCAGTATAGACCTAGTCTGTTCATTATATACATCTACATGATGTATTGTTACACCATGTAGGAGCAGTATAGACCTAGTCTGTTCATTATATACATCTACATGATGTATTGTTACACCATGTAGGAGCAGTATAGACCTAGTCTGTTCATTATATACATCTACATTATGTATTGTTACACCATGTAGGAGCAGTACAGACCTAGTCTGTTCATTATATACATCTACATGATGTATTGTTACACCATGTAGGAGCAGTACAGACCTAGTCTGTTCATTATATACATCTACATGATGTATTGTTACACCATGTAGGAGCAGTACAGACCTAGTCTGTTCATTATATACATCTACATGATGTATTGTTACACCATGTAGGAGCAGTATAGACCTAGTCTGTTCATTATATACATCTACATGATGTATTGTTACACCATGTAGGAGCAGTATAGACCTAGTCTGTTCATTATATACATCTACATGATGTATTGTTACACCATGTAGGAGCAGTATAGACCTAGTCTGTTCATTATATACATCTACATGATGTATTGTTACACCATGTAGGAGCAGTATAGACCTAGTCTGTTCATTATATACATCTACATGATGTATTGTTACACCATGTAGGAGCAGTATAGACCTAGTCTGTTCATTATATACATCTACATGATGTATTGTTACACCATGTAGGAGCAGTATAGACCTAGTCTGTTCATTATATACATCTACATGATGTATTGTTACACCATGTAGGAGCAGTATAGACCTAGTCTGTTCATTATATACATCTACATGATGTACTGTTACACCATGTAGGAGCAGTATAGACCTAGTCTATTCATTATATACATCTACATGATGTATTGTTACACCATGTAGGAGCAGTATAGACCTAGTCTGTTCATTATATACATCTACATGATGTATTGTTATACCATGTAGGAGCAGTATAGACCTAGTCTGTTCATTATATACATCTACATGATGTATTGTTAGTCCATGTAGGAGCAGTATAGACCGATAGTAGAAGGCTACTTATTTAGATGTTGTTTGACTGAATGAAACTGCCTTAAATGTGCTGTAGTAAAAAAAAATTATTCTCACTAATCAATCAACACATTCAGGTCTTTGTATGTCTCAATATAACAGTATTATTTAATTAAATCCATGTAAAATAATCTTAGTCTGAATATAAAATGTGATCCTCAACTGCGTTTCCCTCCAGTCAGCAGACGGCGATGTGAGTCTTTCAGGCGATGCTGCAGCGTGACGTATAATCTAGTGGACGGTTCTTCATAAACAGCTCGTCAACCACCTCGGTAGCTTGCTAGCCAACATAGCCGAAACATTCAAGCTATTTATACGCTTTCGGTCTATATTAGCTACTGTGTTTTAGACACACTTCTGTCGTATCTACTTGTTAACCTATTTAATTTAATATTACGTTATTTTTTTATTAGTCAGCTATAGTATCTGGCTGGTTAAGTTAGCATTAGCCTAGTCGCTAATGATAGCTAGCTAGCTAACATCCCCGAACATGAGCTCCCTAAACTACTCCCCTCCTGTTAAAGAAGAGGAGGTCTGCTGGACGGATAAAGAAGCTCTGGGGCTGAACATTGTCGTGAAAGAGGAGAAGGAAGAGGAGGATGTTACAGTAAAACAAGAAGTAGAGGGTGAGGCTGTTACAGTGAAAGAAGAAGAGAAAGACGTTTCAGTTAAACAAGAGGAAGACGCGTTCAGAGTGAAAGAGGAGGAGGATGTTACTGTGAAAGAGGAAGAGGAGGATGCAGTTTTTGAAGTGAAAGAGGAGGAGGAGACAGAAGGTCAGATTAACACCAGTAAATACTATTATTTAATAACGGGGCACAATTCCTGCAGTTGTTGAACTGATTTACACAAACGTGGTTTTAAAGCAGCAATGGTTTTTGTTTTGCATACATTTTAAAATGAAAAATCAGAGTCTGGTGTAATTCTGTTACTGTAGAATTGCCCAGCTCCTAACTATACTCAACAAAAAATATAAACGCAACATGCGACAACTTCAAAGATTTTACTGAGTTACAGTTCATAGAAGTCAATTGAAATATATTCATTAGGCCCTAATCTATGGATTTCACGACTGGGCAGGTGCGCTGCCATATGCCCACCCACTGGGGCACAAGACCCATCCAATCAGAATTAGGTTTTCCACACAAAAGGGCTTCATTACAGACAGAAATACTCCTCAGCCCCCCCTCCCTCAGACGATCCCTCATGAAACATGGGACCAACACTTTCCATGTTGCGTTTATATTTTTGTTCAGTATATAAACTTAGAAACACATGTCAGCGTAGAGCCCTGAACTATAATAATAAGGCAGCAGTTTATCTGTCAGGACAGTGTGGTGTGTAGTGATCAGCAGTTTATCTGGCAGGACAGTGTGGTGTGTAGTGATCAGCAGTTTATCTGGCAGGACAGTGTGGTGTGTAGTGATCAGCAGTTTATCTGGCAGGACAGTGTGGTGTGTAGTGATCAGCAGTTTATCTGTCAGGACAGTGTGGTGTGTAGTGATCAGTTTATCTGGCAGGACAGTGTGGTGTGTAGTGATCAGCAGTTTATCTGGCAGGACAGTGTGGTGTGTAGTGATCAGTTTATCTGGCAGGACAGTGTGGTGTGTGGTGATCAGTTTATCTGTCAGGACAGTGTGGTGTGTAGTGATCAGCAGTTTATCTGGCAGGACAGTGTGGTGTGTAGTGATCAGCAGTTTATCTGGCAGGACAGTGTGGTGTGTAGTGATCAGCAGTTTATCTGGCAGGACAGTGTGGTGGTGTGGTGATCAGTTTTATTCTGTCAGGACAGTGTGGTGTGTAGTGATCAGCAGTTTATCTGGCAGGACAGTGTGGTGTGTAGTGATCAGCAGTTTATCTGGCAGGACAGTGTGGTGTGTAGTGATCAGCAGTTTATCTGGCAGGACAGTGTGGTGTGTAGTGATCAGCAGTTTATCTGGCAGGACAGTGTGGTGTGTAGTGATCAGCAGTTTATCTGGCAGGACAGTGTGGTGTGTAGTGATCAGCAGTTTATCTGGCAGGACAGTGTGGTGTGTAGTTATCAGCAGTTTATCTGGCAGGACAGTGTGGTGTGTAGTGATCAGCAGTTTATCTGGCAGGACAGTGTGGTGTGTAGTGATCAGCAGTTTATCTGGCAGGACAGTGTGGTGTGTAGTGATCAGTTTATCTGGCAGGACAGTGTGGTGTGTAGTGATCAGTTTATCTGGCAGGACAGTGTGGTGTGTAGTGATCAGCAGTTTATCTGGCAGGACAGTGTGGTGTGTAGTGATCAGTTTATCTGTCAGGACAGTGTGGTGTGTAGTGATCAGCAGTTTATCTGGCAGGACAGTGTGGTGTGTAGTGATCAGCAGTTTATCTGTCAGGACAGTGTGGTGTGTAGTGATCAGCAGTTTATCTGGCAGGACAGTGTGGTGTGTAGTGATCAGCAGTTTATCTGGCAGGACAGTGTGGTGTGTAGTGATCAGCAGTTTATCTGGCAGGACAGTGTGGTGTGTAGTGATCAGCAGTTTATCTGGCAGGACAGTGTGGTGTGTAGTTATCAGCAGTTTATCTGGCAGGACAGTGTGGTGTGTAGTGATCAGCAGTTTATCTGGCAGGACAGTGTGGTGTGTAGTGATCAGCAGTTTATCTGGCAGGACAGTGTGGTGTGTAGTGATCAGTTTATCTGGCAGGACAGTGTGGTGTGTAGTGATCAGTTTATCTGGCAGGACAGTGTGGTGTGTAGTGATCAGCAGTTTATCTGGCAGGACAGTGTGGTGTGTAGTGATCAGTTTATCTGGCAGGACAGTGTGGTGTGTAGTGATCAGCAGTTTATCTGTCAGGACAGTGTGGTGTGTAGTGATGTGTTATGGAGGCACTTTGGTGATTCTTCATGTTCATCATTACTATTGTATCTAAATGAATTATTTTAACACATTTGTTAAAAGTCTCTTGTCACAAAAATGTAATTACATTGAGAAGTATACCACATTACTTCATAATTACATTTCTTGTTTTACAAACATTTCCAAGCTGCTCATTAGTTTCTTGTTGTTGTGATTTTTGGTGTAATCAGTCATGGCAAAAAAATATTTGGGCTGGTAAAAAATCAGTGGCTGGTATATTCTATCATCTGCCTGTTACAGTGGCTGGTGGACCAAAATCAAAGTAAAACAAGACTTAGACGACATTTGTCAATGTCAAAAAACATTTAAACATTCACTATATTGACTGTCTGACTTTGACGTTCATACAGGAGAGAGACGTGACTATCATGGATCCTCTGGGGAGCCTCAACAACATCGTGAAGCTGACAAGGCAGAGAAGAGTCTCTCCACATCAGGACACCTCAAGAAACACCATCAGATACCCACAGGAAAGAAACCTCACTGCTGCTCTGACTGTGGGAAACGTTTCAAGTCTTCATCAGAATTGAAAAAACACCAGCGAGTACACACAGGAGAGAAACCTTATAGCTGTAATCAATGTGGGAAGAGTTTTACTCAGTCAAGCCACCTGGTATCACACCAGAGAACACACACAGGAGAGAAGCCTTATAGCTGTGATCAGTGTGGCAAGAGTTTTACTCAGTCAAGTAGCCTGGTATCACACCAGAGAACACACACAGGAGAGCAGCCATATGGCTGTGATCAGTGTGGCAAGAGTTTTACTCAGTCAAGTAGCCTGGTATCACACCAGAGAACACACACAGGAGAGCAGCCTTATAGCTGTGATCAGTGTGGCAAGAGTTTTACTCAGTCAAGTAGCCTGGTATCACACCAGAGAACACACACTGGAGAGCAGCCATATAGCTGTGATCAGTGTGGCAAGGGTTTTACTCTGTCAACCAACCTGGTATCACACCAGAGAACACACACAGGACATCAGCCATATAGCTGTGATGTATGTGAGGATAGTTTTACTACATCAAGCCAGCTGGTAGTACACCAGCGAGTACACACAGGAGAGAAACCTTATAGCTGTAATCAGTGTGGGAAGAGTTTTACTCAGTCAAACAGCCTGAAATCACACCAGAGAACACACACAGGAGAGAAACCTTATAGCTGTGATCAATGTGACAAGAGATACTCTCATTCAAGTGGTCTGATTAACCATCAGAAAATACATGCAGGAGATCCACGGAGTGTGGAATGACCTCCAACACCAGACCTGGGTAGTAGAACACAGAGTGTGGAATGACCTCCAACACCAGACCTACAGTTGAAGTCGGAAGTTTACATACACTTAGGTTGGAGTCATTAAAACTTGTTTTTCAACCACTCCATGAATTTCTTTTTAAGAAACTATATTTTTGGCAAGTCGGTTAGGACATGTACTTTGTGCATGATACAGGTAATTCTTCCAACAGTTGTTTACAGACAGATTATTTCACTTATAATTCACTGTATCACAATTCCACTGTGTCAGAAGTTTACATACACTAAGTTGACTGTGCCTTTAAACAGCTTGGAAAATTCCAGAAAATTATATCATGTCTTTAGAAGCTTCTGATAGGCTAATTGACATAATTTAAGTCAATTGGAGGTGTACCTGTGGATGTATTTCAAGGCCTACCTTCAAACTCAGTGCCCCCTTGCTTGACATCATGGGAAAATCAAAAGAAATCAGCCAAGACCTCAGAAAAAAAATTGTAGACCTCCACAAGTCTGGTTCATCCTTGGGAGCAATTTCCAAAGGCCTGAATATACCACATTCATCTGTACAAAGAATAGTACGGAAGTATAAACACCATGGGACCACGCAGCCATCGTACCGTTCAGGAGGAGACGCGTTCTGTCTCCTAGAGATGAACATACTTTGGTGCGAAAAGTGCAAATCAATCCCAGAACAACAGCAAAGGACCTTGTGAAGATGCTGGAGGAAACAGGTACAGAAGTATCTATATCCACAGAAAAACTAATCCTATATTGACATAACCTGAAAGGCCGCTCAGCAAGGAAGAAGCCACTGCTCCAAAACCTCCATGAAAAAGCCATACTACGGTTTGCAACTGCACATAGGGACGAAGATTGTACATTTTGGAAAAATGTCATCTGGTCTGATTATACAAAAATAGAACTGTTTGTTCATAATGACCATCGTTATGTTTGGAAGAAAAAGGGGGATGCTTGCAAGCCGAAGAACACCATCCCAACCGTGAAGCACGGGGGTGGCAGCATCATGTTGTGTGGGTGCTTTGCTGCAGGAGGGACTGGTGCACTTCACAAAATAGATGCTATCATAAGAAAGGAAAATTATGTGGATATATTGAAGCAACATCTCAAGACATCAGCCAGGAAGTTAAAGCTTGGTCGCAAATGGGTTTTACAAATGGACAATGACTCCAAGCATACTTCCAAAGTTGTGGCAAAATGGCTTAAGGACAACAAAGTCTAGGTATTGGAGTGGCCATCACAAAGCCCTGACCTCAATCCTATAGAAAATTTGTGGGCAGAACTGAAAAAGCGTGTGCGAGCAAGGAGGCCTACAAACCTGACTCAGTTACACCAGCTCTGTCAGGAGGAATGGGTCAAAATCCACCCAACTTATTGTGGGAAGCTTGTGGAAGACTACCCGAAACGTTTGACCCAAGTTAAACAATTTAAAGGCAATGCTACCAAATACTGATTGAGTGTATGTAAACTTCTGACCCACTGGGAATGTGATGAAAAAAATAAAAGCTGAAATAAATAATTCTCTCTACTATTATTCTGACATTTCACATTCTTAAAATAAAGTGGTGATCCTAACTGACCTAAGACAGGGGATTTTTACTAGGATTAAAAGTCAGGAATTGAGAAAAACTGAGTTTAAATGTATTTGGCTAAGGTGTATGTAAACTTCCGACTTCAACTGTACCTCATCACCATATTGTTATTTATTGTTTTGGTCCTTTGCACCCCAGTATCTCTACTTGCACATCCATCTTCTGCACATTAATTGCTCAATTGTAATTACTTCGTCACTACGGCCTATTTATTGCCTTACCTCCCTAATCTTACCTCATTTGCACACACTGTATATAGACTTTTCTATTGTGTTATTGACTGTACGTTTGTTTATTCCATGTGTAACTCTGTGTTGTTGTTTGTGTCGCACTGCTTTGCTTTATCTTGGCCAGGTCGCAGTTGTAAATGAGAACTTGTTCTAAACTGGCCTACCTGGTTAAATAAAGGTGAACTAAAATTCAATTAAAAATATATAAATATGTAATAATATGCTTATAGGTAACCAGATATTTAATACAACTAGGTTAAGTCTTTAAACATACTGTATCGTTACACTGGTGAGTAAAAACTCATACTTCCTACACCTTTAACTTGTCTGAAAATAAAATATACATTTTACTCAACTGCGTTACCCACTCCAGTCAGCAGATGGCGGTCTGGGAATTTAAGGTAATGCTGTTGGTGTGACGTATAATCTAGTGGACGAAACTCTTCTTTCAACAGTAGCAACAGTTAGTTAGCCACCTCGGTAGCTCGCTAGACAAAATAGCCGAACCAATAAAGCTCTTTAGACGCTTTCGTGTATATTAGCAACTGTGTTTAAAACCCACTACTGTCGTCTAGTTAGTTATCAGATTTAATTTCATATTTACGGTGTTGTTGTTATTGGTCAGCTAGCGGGCTGGATAAATTAGCATTAGCCTAGCTAGCTAACATCCCCGACCATGAGTTCACTGAGCTACTCTCCTCCTAAAGAAGAGGGTGTTAGCTCGACGGCGAAAGATGGACTGTGGCTGAACGTTGTCGTGAAAGAAGAGGAGGAAGAAGAGGATGTCTCAGTAAAACATGAAGTAGAGGGTGAGGCTGTTACAGTGAAAGAAGAAGAGGAAGACGCGTTCAGAGTGAAAGAGGAGGAGGAAGAGAAAGAGGAGGATGGGGAGATGACTGTCACATCCAAAAAGGAGGAAACTGGATTTCTGGGCTCGGTTTCTCAAACGCATCTTAAGACATCCAACGATGACCTTAGCCGTAAGATGGTTTTGAGAAACCGTTCCCTGATTAACACTAGTAAGTATTGTTGTACCCCATCAGAACCCTAAATAACCATTTTTTACTCCAATGTTTAGAAACAATGTAAATCAACACTGTATAGCCTCAACATGGTTAAAATCGTCAAGAAGTTCAGACATCTTGGTGTAACAGTTATAAGGTGTTGGCTTGACAGTCACTGGACCCAGGTTTGACTTCAGCTCAGGGCAACCCCCTGAATTCACTACACTATGAATACAAATACTGGCCATCCATGAGGTCAAAATTATTGTTTTAAACAGATTTCAAGGATATATAGTATCTTCTAGAATTCATCCATGATGTCATAATGATAGTTTAACCAGGTTTCTAGCCTATATAGTATCTTCTAGAATTCATCCATGATGTCATAATGATAGTTTAACCAGGTTTCTAGCCTATATAGTATATTCTAGAATTCATCCATGATGTCATAATGATAGTTTAACCAGGTTTCTAGCCTATATAGTATCTTCTAGAATTCATCCATGATGTCATAATGATAGTTTAACCAGGTTTCTAGGATATATAGTATATTCTAGAATTCATCCATGATGTCATAATGATAGTTTAAGCAGGTTTCTAGGATATATAGTATATTCTAGAATTCATCCATGATGTCATAATGATAGTTTAACCAGGTTTCTAGGCTATATGGTATATTCTATAATTACCCGTGTAGATTTCCTGTGGGGGGCAAATTATTACAGCTGTTGATAAGTCATTGTATAATATTCAGCCATTTTTTTTTCATGCCAATACACGAAAGGCGAAACATACCTAGATTCAATAACATTCATGAATTGGTTTGAAACCTTTGTTTTAAACCCTTCTCAAAGTTGGTCCCGTGATGGATTTGTGAAAAACGGTTTGTCAAAAAACACTTATTTATTTAAATGTAACCTTTATTTAACTAGGCAAGTCAGTTAAGATTAAGAACAAATTCTTATTTCCAATGATGGACGACGCTGGGCCAATTGTGCACCACCCTATGGGACTCCCAATCACGGCCGGTTTTGATACAGCCTGTAGTGACGCCGCAAGCACAGAGATAAAATGTCTTAGACCGCTATGCCACTCGGGAGCCCCAAAATCATGTTCTAGTGCTGTCCCCAACTAAAATAAATCTTGGTCAACCAAGAGTCATCTGTTCTTTCTATCAATCGCTCCATGTGTTTTAATAAAATCAACTGTATGTACGTAACTTGTCTGATGCTTTAAGATAGGTGGGACGTTATTACATCCGGTGTAATGGCAGAGCGCCAAATTCAAATGAAATTACTATAAATATTAAACTTTCATGAAATCACAAGTGCAATACATCAAAATAAAGCTTCACTTGTTGTTAATCCAGCCAAGGTGTCAGATTTCAAAAAGGCTTTACGGCGAAAGCATACCATGCGATTATGTTAGGACACCGCCTAACCACAAAAAGACATACAGACATTTTCCAGCCAAGGAGAGGAGTCACAAAAATCAGAAATAGCTTTTAAATTAATCACTGACCTTTGATCTTCATCTGGTTGCACTCCCAGGACTCCATGTTACACAATACATGTTTGTTTTGTTCGATAAAGTTCATCTTTATATCCAAAAACCTCAGTTTAAATTGGCGCGTTATGTTCAGTAATGCATTGTCTCAAAAACATCCGGTCAAGTTGCAGAGAGCCAAATCAAATTACAGAAATACTCATCATAAACATTGAAAGATACAAGTGTTATATCAAATCAATTTTATTTATATAGCCCTTCGTATATCAGCTGAAATCTCAAAGTGCTGTACAGAAACCCAGCCTAAAACCCCAAACAGCAAGCAATGCATGTGAAAGAAGCACGGTGGCTAGGAAAAACTCCCTAGGAAAAACTCCCTAGAAAGGCCAAAAACCTAGGAAGAAACCTAGAGAGGAACAAGGCTATGAGGGGTGTCCAGTCCTCTTCTGGCTGTGCCGGGTGGATATTATAACAGAACATGGTCAAGTTGTTAAAATGTTCATAAATGACCAGCATGGTCAAATAATAATAATCATAGTAGTTGTCGAGGGTGCAACAAGCACGTCCGGTGAACAGGTCAGGGTTCCATAGCCGCAGGCAGAACAGTTGAAACTGGAGCAGCAGCATGGCCAGGTGGACTGGGGACAGCAAGGAGTCATCATGCCAGGTAGTCCTGAGGCATGGTCCTAGGGCTCAGGTCCTCCGAGAGAAAGAAAGAAAGAAAGAGAGAAAGAAAGAAAGAGAGAACTAGAGAGAGCATATTTAAATTCACACAGGACACCGGATAAGACAAGAGAATACTCCAGATGTAACAGACTGACCCTAGCCCCCCGACACATAAACTACTGCAGCATAAATATTGGAGGCTGAGACAGGAGGGATCAGAAGACACTGTGGCCCCATCCGATGATACCCCCGGACAGGGCCAAACAGGCAGGATATAACCCCACCCACTTTGCCAAAGCACAGCCCCCACACCATTAGAGGGATGTCTACAACCACCAACTTACCGTCCGAAGACAAGGCCGAGTATAGCCCACAAAAATCTCCGCCATGGCACAACCCAAGGGGGGGCGCCAACCCAGACAGGAAGACCACATCAGTGACTCAACCCACTCAAGTGACGCACCCCTCCCATGGACGGCATGGAAGAACACCAGTAAGTCAGTGACTCAGCCCCTGTAATAGGGTTAGAGGCAGAGAATCCCAGTGGAAAGAGGGGAACCGGCAAGGCAGAGACAGCAAGGGCGGTTCGTTGCTCCAGCCTTTCCGTTCACCTTCACACTCCTGGGCCAGACTATACTTAATCATAGGACCTACTGAAGAGATAAGTCTTCAGTAAAGACTTAAAGGTTGAGACTGAGTCTGCGTCTCTCACATGGGTAGGCAGACCATTCCATAAAAATGAAGCTCTATAGGAGAAAGCCCTACCTCCAGCCGTTTGCTTAGAAATTCTAGGGACAATTAGGAGGCCTGCGTCTTGTGACCGTAGCGTACGTGTAGGTATGTACGGCAGGACCAAATCGGAAAGATAGGTAGGAGCAAGCCCATGTAATGCTTTGTAGGTTAGCAGTAAAACCTTGAAATCAGCCCTTGCCTTAACAGGAAGCCAGTGTAGGGAGGCTAGCACTGGAGTAATATGATCAAATGTTTTGGTTCTAGTCAGGATTCTAGCAGCCGTATTTAGCACTAACTGAAGTTTGTTTAGTGCTTTATCCGGGTAGCCGGAAAGTAGAGCATTGCAGTAGTCCAGCCTAGAAGTAACAAAAGCATGGATTAATTTTTATGCGTCATTTTTGGACAGAAAGTTTCTGATTTTTGCAATGTTACGTAGATGGAAAAAAGCTGTCCTTGAAACAGTCTTGATATGTTCTTCAAAAGAGAGATCAGGGTCCAGAGTAACGCCGAGGTCCTTCACAGTTTTATTTGAGACGACTGTACAACCATCCAGATTAATTGTCAGATTGAACAATACATAGGCTTAAACTACAAACTTGAGAATTCCCACTTCCTGGTTGGATTTTTCTCAGGTTTTTGCCTGCCATACGAGTTCTGTTATACTCACAGACATTATTTTAACAGTTTTGGAAACTTTAGAGTGTTTTCGATCCATATCTACTAATAATATGCATATTCTAGTTCCTGGGCCCGAGTAGCAGGCCGTTTAATTTGGGTACGTTTTTCGTCCGGCCGTGAAAATACTGCCCCCTACCCAAGAGAGGTTAATGCAACTGCTGTGTCAGATTTCAAAAAAGCTTTACGGCTAAAGCAAATTTTGCAATAATCTGAGTACAGCTCTCAGATATCAAAACAAGCCTTACAGATACCCGGCATTTGAGTCAACAGAAATGACAAAAATTACATTATAAATATTCACTTACCTTTGATGATCTTCATCGGAATGCACTCCCAGGGATCCCAGTTCCAGAATAAAGGTTTGTTTTGTTCGATAAAGTCCATTTATGTCCAAATACCTCCTTTTTGTTCTCGCGTTTAGTCCAGTACTCCAAATGCAGGAAGCGCGTGCAAAATGTCACGACGAAAAGTCAAAAAATGTTATATTTACGTTTGTAGAAACATGTCAAACAATGTATAGCATCAATCTTTAGGATGTTTTTAACATAAATCTTCAGTAATATTCCAACCGGACAATTCCAATGTCTTCAAAAAATAAAAGGAACACAGCTGACTCTCACGGGAGTCATGAACTCATGTCATTCTCTCACTCATCTACTTCCAGGAGCTCTTATTCTCTCCCTATTCACAGTAGAAGCATGAAACAACGTTCTAAAGACTGTTGACATCTAGTGGAAGCCTTAGGAAGTGCAAAATGAACCCTAAGTCACTGTATACTGTATAGGCAATCACTTGAAAAACTACAAACCTCAGATTTCCACACTTCCTAGTTGGATTTTTCTCAGGTTTTTGCCTGCCATATGAGTTCTGTTATACTCACAGACATCATTCAAACAGTTCTAGAAACTGCAGAGTGTTTTCTATCCAGATCTACTAATAATATGCATATCCTACCTTCTGAGCCTGAGTAGCAGGCAGTTTACTACGGGCATGCCTTTCATCCGGACGTCAAAATACTGCCCCCTGCCCATAAGAAGTTAAGACAATTGTCAAATAATTTTAACATTCATTACAGACGTCAATTGTTGTATAACATCATGGCTAGCTGTTGGCATCACCTTTTACAGTGGATTACCGCTGTTGTGGGCCTTTAATCATCTGTCTGACTTTGTTGTTCACACAGGAGAGATACTTAACTATCGTGGATCCTCTGGGGAGCCTCAACAACCTCATGATGCTGACAAGGCAGAGAAGAGTGTCTCCAGACCAGAACACCTCAAGAAAAACCTGCAGAGATCCACAGGGAAGAGAAGTCACTGCTGCTCTGATTGTGGGAAAAGATTCACCTCATCAGGCATTAAAATTCATCAGAGAACACACACAGGAGAGAAATCTTATAGCTGTGATCAATGTGGGAAGAGTTTTGGTCGATCTGAAAAGCTGACAGTGCACCAGAGAATACACACAGGAGAGAAACCTTATAGCTGTGATCAATGTGGGAAGAGTTTTGGTCAATCTGGCTCTCTGACTCAACACCAGAGAATACATACAGAAGAGAAACCTTATAGCTGTGATCAATGTGGGAAGAGTTTTGGTCAATCTGGCTCTCTGACTCTACACAAGAGAACACACACAGGAGAGAAACCTTATAGCTGTGGTCAATGTGGGAAGAGTTTTACTACATCTAGCACTCTGACTCTACACCAGAGAACACACACAGGAGAGAAACCTTATAGCTGTGATCAATGTGGGAAGAGTTTTGGTCAATCTGGCCATCTGGTATCACACCAGAGAACACACACAGGAGAGAGAACTTACAGCTGTGATCGATGTGGGAAGAGTTTTGGTCGATCTGGAGAGCTGACAGTGCACCAGAGAACACACACAGGAGAGAAACCTTATAGCTGTGGTCAATGTGGGAAGAGTTTTGGTCAATCTGGAGAGCTGACAGTGCACCAGAGAACACACACAGGAGAGAAACCTTTTAGTTGTGGTCAATGTGGGAAGAGTTTTTCTCGATCTGGCTCTCTGACTCTACACAAGAGAGCACACACAGGAGAGAAACCTTATAGCTGTGATCAGTGTGACAAGAGATACTTTGATAAAAGATCTCTGATCAAACATCAGAAAATACATGGAGTTATTTCATGATATCAATGAAAAAATTTCACAATAAAGAATGTTTTTAACATTGTAGCAGGAGTATTTTAAGGAATTTCACAATGTAGAACCCTAAAGGTTTGCCCCATTCAATTGATTTCAGCGTGATGTGGATATTAGCCTCAGGGGAAAAATCCAGGCTCTGAATTGAAAGAGAACTATTTATGTGATTTAACAAAAAGTGACTAACAAAAAAAGAGTTGTGTTACACGTACCACGTTGGTGACCCACTTGAATCACAATGTGACACTTCAAAATGTAGTGATCTGTTTTCTACAAATTGTCCTCTAACCAGTGATGTACACATTATTCCCAGATTCCGTGTGGTTTATGAGCTGTTAGTTTAACAGGACGTTGAACCTCATCTCCCTCCTCTCGCACAACCTGATTTCTCCCCTAATTGATATCAGTGATTTATTGCTACTTGTCAAAACAACAGCGTTTCTGGTGCTTGTGCAGTTTATAAGGTGCTTGTTTAAAAAAATACAAGTAATATGATTATTGTGGCAGATGTTTGTGTATATAGCACATTTTATGTTTAGATTTGGACATGTTAAAACTGTGTTTTGACATTAGGGCTATCCTACCTAGCAAAATGTCATTGAAAAGACATTGAAAATAAGACTATGCAATCAAATATTTCATATTTGCAATTGATGTAACATTTAGCAATGATAATTATTGATGCAACCAACTGACAATTTTTGGTACAATTATATTGACATTGTTGCCCTGCTTTTAGAATATCAGGGTTCATTCTCAGATGTGCCAACCCAAATGTACTAGAGCATAACATTGGGGACTGGGCCCCGATCCAACAACATGCCTATCTAGTGAACCCTGAAAAGAGTGAGAAGCTCTGCAGTGAGGTGGAAAGTTACTACGGATATTGCAGGAGTTTCCTCTTGAAATCAGACATGTCCGTGGTAAGTACAACTTGGTTTCTGATTGTCTCAAGGTTGGGCAGTTAAAAAGTTTTGTGTTTAGCCATTGCTTTGTTATGTATCACAATTTGTATTGGAGATTAGTTTTGTTTGGGCTCGTTTCAAGGGGACGAGAGTTCTAGAAGCTAGTGAGTTTTAGGATTCTATAGAAAGAAAAAGGAGAGAAATTATACTATTGTATATTATTATTTAAAAATGTTTTTTTCTTGTTTTTAATTGTAGACAGCCAGTAGACACCATGTTTATATTGTAGAAGGTGAAGCTTTGTAGTTGATTATAATATGAAATGGAAGTTTTCTGTTGGTGGTGAGCAAACTTGTCCAACAAAAGCATAGGATATATTTGTTGTCTTAAGGGGGAAGGTGTTACAGGCTTTGTTTTTCCATTTTATGTTTTGAGGTTGGACTTTAGCACGTATAGCTTGTTAGCATGTATAGCTCGTTAGCACGTAGGACGCACTGATTGGTGTCACCTCGTTAGTCAGTATGTGTTACACCTGTGCTGGCTTGTCCATCTCGTTAGTGGGAAGGTGTTTCACCTGAGCTGGTCCAGGTTCTATTTAAGAGTGTCTGGTCCAGTGCTCCAGTTGTCTTGATACATGTGGAGAGTCAACACCTTTAGTTGCTCCACCTTTTTGGTTTCCTGTCTTTAAGTTTGGTTTGAGTTTTTCTTTTGTTTTCCTCTTCTTGGGCAGATTTAGTGGGTCTCATGGTGGGTGTCTTTTATGTCCCAGTTGTTGTTATTAGTCAACTTTCAGTGGACACCCCCATAGTGTCTTTCAGAGACCCTCCTAAAAAACAAGATTTTAGGTTGGATATTGCATCCAATTAATATTTTAATCAATGACATTTCCTTAGGGTGCTCATTAGTCTTTCAGTTGTTAGTCTTCTGTTTTTTTTTATCCTCTTATGTTTGTTGTGTACTTATTGTTTTTTCCTGTGAAGCCATTGTGTTGCATCGATGTCTGAAATGTGCTGTATAAATGAAGCTTGAATTCATTTGAGCATAAAACAAATTAACCCAGTGACTGACCAATCAACAGACTCTTGGTCCCTCTTAGTATGAAAAACAGTATCAATCCCACTTTTCCAGCCTGCTGAAGGCGTGGTGGAGTGGTAAACACCACCCCCGGCTCTACCAGGGACTTGAGGTGGTCTCCCACAGCTCTGCTTATGTCATGTTCTGTGGCCTTGCTGTTCCATTTCTTGACTGCCACTGCAATAAATAAATAAATCACTCCAAACTGCATTAGGTTCAGATCTTCCAGGATGGGCCTTTGACATAGTCTGGATGCAGTCAGGCCACCGAATATGCATAAGCAATGTAAAGAGATCAGGTGAATGAGTGGGGAAAAGTACATTTTACACAAATGACCTTCATAATATCAAAGAACAAATGTGTGTGCCTGAGAGGAAATTAACTTTCATACAGCCCAAAGGGATGAGAAATTACACCAATATCAGTGGACAATTTGCACTAATGTAAATAAACATAGATGATGGAACCTTTTGCTGACGTGATGAACCGCTAAGGGGACATAAATATTTACCATCTAAACCATGCGTGACCTCTCACCTCTCTGGCTGTAGAAGTGTTCTTCCTAACCAGTCCCTCAACAGCTCTCTGACTGAGCTCCACCCTCACTGGGTCTTCAGAGGAGAGGAAGGCTGAGGAGCAGTGGCGATTTTAACATGTAAATCTTGGTGGGCAAACACAGCACTAAACAATACATTAATTGCACTATAACGGTGACAAACGGTGCCCACAGACTGTTAAGGCATACATAAAGCTGTCCCAACATCTTACCACTGCAACACCTGTCTATCAGTGGATCCTTGTCTGGCAGTTCATTCAGCTTCATTTACTGACTTTAAAAAAACATAGCTAATATGGCTGACTTGCTTAAACAAATGTGGTTTCTACTGACAATTGAGATGTACAAACTATGGCATAAGGGGGCGACAAGCGGATAAGAGGCGATCCGTAATTTTGATTAAGATATTAATGAGCGAGCTAGGACCGACGTAGTCAATATAACTATTTGTTTAGCACTTTTGAAATGTACAGTGACAGAATTCAGAACATGGGCCGTTCTTACAATGTCCTCCCTGTACACCAAGTCATAACCGTAGGATAAATAAAGGGGGCAAATAAGCAGACAATTAAAGTTTTTACAATATTCAACGATTACATTTCTCTAAAACAGGTTATAGGCTACATGTGCACCACCAAGTCAGAACAGTAGGAGAAATTAAGAGGGGAAAATAATCAAATTATTAGGGTGAGGCACATGGGCTACTAACATCTTACTACACAACATACACTTATTATTACTTTCTTAGCTACAGTATACATATCTCTGGCATATTACATAATTTATGCAGCAGCATAGAATATATTATATGAAAGATATTTTTGGACTCACTGAGTTGTTCTGTGCTCACTTGAACAGGAAGGTGTCCTTCGTGGGCAAATTTTGTCATCAAAGTCTGTCATTCTCTGGATTTATGGTGATTTCAAGACAACTGGGAACTCGGGGGAAAAAAACAAGGTTGAATCCTGATGATGTCAGTGATCTTCAGGTCGTAGCTCGAGAAAGAGTCCCGAGTTCCGGATTTACAATTCCCAGTTGGATAACCGATCAAAACGTATTTTCCCAGTCAGAGCTTGGTTTTTCCTGAGTTCCCAGTTGGATGACCGATCAAAACGTATTTTCCCAGTCAGAGCTTGGTTTTTCCTGAGTTCCCAGTTGGATGACCGATCAAAACGTATTTTCCCAGTCAGAGCTTGGTTTTTCCTGAGTTCCCAGTTGGATGACCGATCAAAACGTATTTTCCCAGTCAGAGCTTGGTTTTTCCTGAGTTCCCAGTTGGATGACCGATCAAAACGTATTTTCCCAGTCAGAGCTTGGTTTTTCCTGAGTTCCCAGGTGGATGACCGATCAAAACGTATTTTCCCAGTCAGAGCTTGGTTTTTCCTGAGTTCCCAGTTGTCTTGAACTCACGTTTTCATAGTTCCTGAGTTAACAGTTGTTTTGAGCGCGGCACAAACAATGCTTCATTGACAATTCATTAAAATTGGGTTTGATTCAGACCCTGCCAGTGTGCCAGGTGGATATTGGGTTTGATTCAGACCCTGCCAGTGTGCCAGGTGGACATTGGGTTTGATTCAGACCCTGCCAGTGTATCAGGTGGACATTGGGTTTGATTCAAACCCTGTCAGTGTGCCAGGTGGACATTGGGTTTGATTCAGACCCTGCCGGTGTGCCAGGTGGACATTGGGCTTGATTCAGACAGTGTCAGTGGACCAGGTGGACATTGGGTTTAATTCAGACCCTGCCAGTGTACCAGGTGGACATTGGGTTTGATTCAAACCCTGCCAGCATGGCCAGAAATGTATTCCAAGGTCAGTAACTTATAACCACAGAACCACACCAGACCATTCATGCATGACTGAAAACACCTAAGTATTAGATTTACTGCCATGGTCTAGTATGTCACCGCCTCAGACACCAATTTATTCGTACAGCAGCCAACATTTTGAATGGTTCGGTAATAATATGTCATGTTTCACTCGTACCTCAGCCAGCATTGTGAATGGTTAGGGAATAATATGTCATGTTTTACTCGTACCTCAGCCAGCATTGTGAATGGTTAGGGAATAATATGTCATGTTTTACTTGTACCTCAGCCAGCATTGTGAATGGTTAGGGAATAATATGTCATGTTTTACTTGTACCTCAGCCAGCAATGATGAATGGTGTCTGATGCAGTGACATACTAGACCATGGCAGTAAATCTAATACTTAGGTGTTTTTAGTGAGGCATGAAAGGTCTGTGTTGGTTCCGTGGTCATAAGTTACATCTCTGGCCATGCTGGCAGGGTCTGAATCAAACCCAATGTCCAGTGGGATTGATCTGTTTGATCAAATTGTTTGTTTCAGTTTTCAGTAGTTCAATCCTTTGACATATTGTTGATTTCAACATTTTTAATTTTCAACTATTTTTTTATTTATTTATTCCACCTTTATTTAAGCAGGTAGGCAAGTTGAGAACAAGTTCTCATTTACAATTGCGACCTGGCCAAGATAAAGCAAAGCAGTTTGACACATACAACAACACAGAGTTACACATGGAGTAAAACAAACATACAGTCAATAATATGTTAGAAAAATAAGTCTATATACAAAGTGAGCAAATGAGGTGAGATAAGGCAAAAAAGGCCATGGTGGCGAAGTAAATACAATATAGCAAGTAAAACACTGGAATAGTAGATTTGCAGTGGAAGAAGGTGCAAAGTAGAAATAATGGGGTGCAAACGAGCAAAATAAATAAATAAATACAGTAGGGAAAAGGTAGTTGTTTGGGCTAAATTATAGATGGGCTATGTACAGGTGCAGTAATCTGTGAGCTGCTCTGACAGCTGGTGCTTAAAGCTAGTGAGGGAGATAAGTGTTTCCAGTTTTAGAGATTTTTGTAGTTCGTTCCAGTCATTGGCAGCAGAGAACTGGAAGGAGAGGCGGCCGAAGGAGGAATTGGCTTTGGGGGTGACCAGAGAGATATACAGTGCCTTGCGAAAGTATTTGGCCCCCTTGAACTTTTCGACCTTTTGCCACATTTCAGGCTTCAAATATAAAGATATAAAAATGTAATTTTTTGTGAAGAATCAACAACAAGTGGGACACAATCATGAAGTGGAACGAAATTTATTGGATATTTCAAACTTTTTTAACAAATAAAAAACGGAAAAATTGGGCGTGCAAAATTATTCAGCCCCCTTAAGTTAATACTTTGTAGCGCCACCTTTTGCTGCGATTACAGCTGTAAGTCGCTTGGGGTATGTCTCTATCAGTTTTGCACATCGAGAGACTGACATTTTTGCCCATTCCTCCTTGCAAAACAGCTCGAGCTCAGTGAGGTTGGATGGAGAGCGTTTGTGAACAGCAGTTTTCAGTTCTTTCCACAGATTCTCGATTGGATTCAGGTCTGGACTTTGACTTGGCCATTCTAACACCTGGATATGTTTATTTGTGAACCATTCCATTGTAGATTTTGCTTTATGTTTTGGATCATTGTCTTGTTGGAAGACAAATCTCCGTCCCAGTCTCAGGTCTTTTGTAGACTCCATCAGGTTTTCTTCCAGAATGGTCCTGTATTTGGCTCCATCCATCTTCCCATCAATTTTAACCATCTTCCCTGCCCCTGCTGAAGAAAAGCAGGCCCAAACCATGATGCTGCCACCACCATGTTTGACAGTGGGGATGGTGTGTTCAGGGTGATGAGCTGTGTTGCTTTTACGCCAAACATAACGTTTTGCATTGTTGCCAAAAAGTTCGATTTTGGTTTCATCTGACCAGAGCACCTTCTTCCACATGTTTGGTGTGTCTCCCAGGTGGCTAGTGGCAAACTTTAAACAACACTTTTTATGGATATCTATAAGAAATGGCTTTCTTCTTGCCACTCTTCCATAAAGGCCAGATTTGTGCAGTATACGACTGATTGTTGTCCTATGGACAGTCTCCCACCTCAGCTGTAGATCTCTGCAGTTCATCCAGAGTGATCATGGGCCTCTTGGCTGCATCTCTGATCAGTCTTCTCCTTGTATGAGCTGAAAGTTTAGAGGGACGGCCGGGTCTTCGTAGATTTGCAGTGGTCTGATACTCCTTCCATTTCAATATTATCGCTTGCACAGTGCTCCTTGGGATGTTTAAAGCTTGGGAAATCTTTTTGTATCCAAATCCGGCTTTAAACTTCTCCACAACAGTATCTTGGACCTGCCTGGTGTGTTCCTTGTTCTTCATGATGCTCTCTGCGCTTTAAACGGACCTCTGAGACTATCACAGAGCAGGTGCATTTATATGGAGACTTGATTACACACAGGTGGATTCTATTTATCATCATTAGTCATTTAGGTCAACACTGGATCATTCAGAGATCCTCACCGAACTTCTGGAGAGAGTTTGCTGCACTGAAAGTGAAGGGGCTGAATAATTTTGCACGGTCAATTTTTCAGTTTTTTATTTGTTAAAAAAGTTTGAAATATCCAATAAATTTCGTTCCACTTCATAATTGTGTCCCACTTGTTGTTGATTCTTCACAAAAAATTACAGTTTTATATCTTTATGTTTGAAGCCTGAAATGTGGCAAAAGGTCGAAAAGTTCAAGGGGGCCGAGTACTTTCGCAAGGCACTGTACCTGCTGGAGCGCGTGCTACAGGTGGGTGCTGCTATGGTGACCAGCGAGCTGAGATAAGGGGGAACTTTACCTAGCAGGGTCTTGTAGATGACCTTGTAGATGACCTTTGGTGACGAGTATGAAGCGAGGGCCAGCCAACGAGAGCGTACAGGTCGCAGTGGTGGGTAGTATATGGGGCTTTGGTGACAAAACGGATGGCACTGTGATAGACCATCCAATTTATTGAGTAGGGTATTGGAGGCTATTTTGTAAATGACATTGCCGAAGTCGAGGATCGGTAGGATGGTCAGTTTTACGAGGGTATGTTTGGCAGCATGAGTGAAAGATGCTTTGTTGCAAAATAGGAAGCCAATTCTAGATTTAACTTTGGATTAGAGATGTTTGATGTGAGTCTGGATGGAGAGTTTACAGTCTAACCAGACACCTAGGTATTTGTAGTTGTCCACATATTCTAAGTCAGAACCGTCCAGAGTAGTGATGCTGGATGGGCGGGCAGGTGCAGGCAGAGATCGGTTGACGAGCATGCATTTAGTTTTACTTGTATTTAGGAGCAGTTGGAGTTGCACTGGGTTGGTTGAAAAGTGATACTTAACTTATAGACCATGCACTATATTGACATAGTGGAAGATTTCTTAATTTTTTTTATATATAAAAGTTTTTATTACGTACAATGCCATTCATACAAAATAAAACCATCAATATTCCAAACAAACTCAAATATAGGCATTTTTAAATTCAAAACGAAACAAAAACCCAATAACAAAAAACTCAGGGGAGCATCTTCCCTCCCCTTCATGCCTACAAACTACATCTCTAAAGCCCAACCTTCCCCTATCTCCCAGTCACTATTCTATCCCCTTAAATCATCTAAATTAACCCCAGCCCTAAACCTCCCTTCCACCTCTGCCGGGCAGCATGCTGCCCCCACTTCCTCTTCATCCTCCCCCTCAAATTTCCTTCCACCCTCCTCCCTTTCCCCTCCATCCCCCAATCTCTCCCTGTCTTGACCATGTCCTGCCTGGCTTCCCACAGCCCCCATTTAAAGAGGCTTATGAGAAGCCAGAGCAGAAACCTGTCCCTGACTGTCCCCCTCGCTCTCCCTACACCTCTCTCTACCCTAGCCCAAGTTAAAACAAAATTCCCTTTCACCCTACCTAACAACAGCCGTGCCCATACTACTCCAGGAAAAGGCACAGTCCCAAAAGGTGCACTGTCTCCTCCCCACCACAAGATGGTCTTGGACAGGTGGGGGATCGCGCCAAGCTATGCCGGTACATGATGGAACGTACCGGCAAGCACTTGTGGAGGCTCAACCAATTCAGGTCCTTGAGCTTGTTGTCCATCCCTTACCTTAACTAAATCCCACCACTCTAACACCCCCTCACACATGGACCGGAGGCCTTCAATCCCCCGAAACAAACCAGTAAAGGCTTCAATGAAAGCTCATCCAGCACATCCCGATCTAATTTCCAGTACCCCTTACCGAAGAGGCAGACTGGTGACCTCACCTGCAGGAGCAGCCCGTCGGGATCCGAAAAGAACACAGGCAACAGCTGCCTAGAAAACTGACCCAAGGACCTGGACAGAAAAATATAGTCAGGCCTCCATCAACCCCCCGGGAGTTGCACCAAGTGGAACCAGCCATTGTAGGAGTAGTGTGCAGACCTCCATCAACCAGACCATGGCAAGCCATTAGCCACCGGCGCCTGCACTGCTATCCCCCCACCCCTAAATCTATATTAAAATCCCCCCCACCCCTAAATCTATATTAAAATCCCCCCCACCCCTAAATCTATATTAAAATCCCCCCCTACCCCTAAATCTATATTAACAACCCCCCCTATCACCACTTGCCTATTTGTGGCGCACAGGGGCGCCAGACAGTCCACCATCTCCTTCCTGTCTGCCGCCACCTGTGGCCAGTACACCCCAACTAATCTATATCTGCAATCCCTTAAGGTGACATCCACCCCCAAAACTCTCCCCTGCAATACCACAAATGAACCCTCAACCTTTACCTCCCTGTGCCCACACAATATCCCTACCCCCGATAAGTGCATGACTCCCCATGTCCCACTCCCTCCTAAATCTATTAACATCCCCTCCATCCCTCCCCCCTATACCCCAAACTGACTCCCCATGTCCCACTCCCTCATAAATCTATTAACATCTCCTCCATCCCTCCCCCCCTATACCCCAAACCGACTCCCCTTGTCCCACTCCCTCATAAATCTATTAACATCCCCTCCATCCCTCCCCCCCTTTACCCCAAACTGGCTCCCCTTGTCCCACTCCCTCCTAAATCTATTAACATCCCCTCCATCCCTCCCCCCGATACCCCAAACCGACTCCCCATGTCCCACTCCCTCATAAATCTATTAACATCCCCTCCATCCCTCCCCCCTATACCCCAAACTGACTCCCCTTGTCCCACTCCCTCCTAAATCTATTAACATCCCCTCCATCCCTCCCCCCTATACCCCAAACTGACTCCCCATGTCCCACTCCCTCATAAATCTATTAACATCTCCTCCATCCCTCCCCCCCTATACCCCAAACCGACTCCCCTTGTCCCACTCCCTCATAAATCTATTAACATCCCCTCCATCCCTCCCCCCTATACCCCAAACTGACTCCCCTTGTCCCACTCCCTCCTAAATCTATTAACATCCCCTCCATCCCTCCCCCCCTTTACCCCAAACTGACTCCCCTTGTCCCACTCCCTCCTAAATCTATTAACATCCCCTCCATCCCTCCCCCCTATACCCCAAACTGACTCCCCATGTCCCACTCCCTCCTAAATCTATTAACATCCCCTCCATCCCTCCCCCCTATACCCCAAACTGACTCCCCATGTCCCACTCCCTCATAAATCTATTAACATCTCCTCCATCCCTCCCCCCCTATACCCCAAACCGACTCCCCTTGTCCCACTCCCTCATAAATCTATTAACATCCCCTCCATCCCTCCCCCCTATACCCCAAACTGACTCCCCTTGTCCCACTCCCTCCTAAATCTATTAACATCCCCTCCATCCCTCCCCCCCTTTACCCCAAACTGACTCCCCTTGTCCCACTCCCTCCTAAATCTATTAACATCCCCTCCATCCCTCCCCCCGATACCCCAAACCGACTCCCCATGTCCCACTCCCTCAAAAATCTATTAACATCCCCTCCATCCCTCCCCCCTATACCCCAAACTGACTCCCCTTGCCCCACTCCCTCCTAAATCTATTAACATCTCCTCCATCCCTCCCCCCTATACCCCAAACCGACTCCCCATGTCCCACTCCCTCAAAAATCTATTAACATCCCCTCCATCCCTCCCGCTATACCCCAAACTGACTCCCCTTGTCCCACTCCCTCCTAAATCTATTAACATCCCCTCCATCCCTCCCCCCTATACCCCAAACTGACTCCCCTTGTCCCACTCCCTCCTAAATCTATTAACATCCCCTCCATCCCTCCCCCCTATACCCCAAACTGACTCCCCTTGTCCCACTCCCTCCTAAATCTATTAACATCCCCTCCATCCCTCCCCCCTATACCCCAAACCGACTCCCCATGTCCCACTCCCTCAAAAATCTATTAACATCTCCTCCATCCCTCAGGTGAACCTCCTTTAAAAAACAAAAGTCAAAACCCACACCCTATAAATAACTAAAAACCTTCCTCCTCTTAACAAAATCCCTTAAACGCTTCCATTTAAACTAACAAAAGTTATAGTAGGCTCCATGAAAACAATTATAAAATCAAAAACAACAATCACCCAACTACTACCCCCCCCCCCCCCCCCCAGGAGTCTCACCCAATGCTCCCCTGCTCCATCTCCACCGGCAGGGATGCCGTCTCTCCTCCCGACGTCCCCCCGTCTTCCTCCATCTCACCAACCCAGGATGCAGGAAGGGTGTTTGGCACCTGAGTGCTCTGCATCCTGGGTTGACCACCAAACTCCTCCACTTCCCCAGCCCCGTATCTGGTTGGGTAGAGAGTAGGGGAGCCCGTGTCCCCAAACAGGAACTGCGACCCCCGCTCAGTTGACCAGCTCTGAGCCATGCTTGGTGTATCAAGCTCCACCAGGAGTTGAGGGGCTGGGGAAGCAAGCGAGGACACAGAAGTTTCTCCCGCCCCCATCACTCGCTTGGCCACCCCCTCCCCCCCCATACCCCCTTCCCTCTCTTCTTTGGCGATGGCGGTAACAGGGAGACACCACCCCCCCTCCCCCCCATACCCCCTTCCCTCTCGCTGTCCGTCGAGAGCCCCTACCTCTTCCCTCTCTTCTTTGGCGATGGCGGTAACAGGGAGACACCACCCCCCCCTCCCCGCAAGCTCCTCCACCATTCCCCCCATCTCTTCCACGAGGGCGCTCGACATTCTGCTGTCCCCCCACTCCCTCTCCCCCTCCTCCACTGGTCCTGCCACCGACTCCTTCTCCACCACCTCTCCCTCCATTGCTGCCCTCTCTGGCTCCTCCACTGGTCCTGCCACCGACTCCTTCTCCACCACCTCTCCCTCCATTGCTGCCCTCTCTGGCTCCTCCACTGGTCCTGCCACCGACTCCTTCTCCACCACCTCTCCCTCCATTGCTGCCCTCTCTGGCTCCTCCACTCCCTTGCTTCCTTCCACCTCTTTTCCCTCCTCTCCTCCTGGTTCTGCTGCTCCCGTGCCTTCTCTGTCCCCCTCTCCTCCTGCTGCCGCTCTTTGCTCTTCCTCCTTCCGTGAGGCCGTCCCCTCTGGGCCTGTGTTCGGTTCATGGTCTGGGCCTCCTCCCCTTCTTCCCCCATCCCCCGCTCCTGCTCCTCCCCCAGCCGCAGACACGTATGATCTCTGACGAGCTGGGCATTCCTGCCCCAGGTGTGCTGACGAGCCACACCCGTGGCATGCCTTGAAATCGTCACAGTCCTTCGCCTTGTGCTCCCCAGATCCACAAAATCTGCACTTTCTTGTGCTGCACGAGGCTAGGATGTGTCCGTAGGCCATACAATGCCTGCAAAACGGGGGCTGACGTGCATAAAACAATGTCCCCCTGTCAGCCCCCAGGGAGAACAGAGCTGGAGGATGAAGGTAGCCGCCCAGTCCCTTTGGGTCCTCCCTGAGGAGGGCCTGGAAGTCTCTCCTCCCGTTCCAAAAACCCAGGGAGTCCTTGAGGTGCCTTGCTGAGGAGATGTCATCCATGTATCTCCCCAGAAAGGCCCTCACCTCCTCGTCCTTGACGTACGGGTTATAAATGTTCACAGTTACAATCCTGAAATAGTTGTTGCTGTTTTTTGCCAAGCTGGTTACCTCGTAGTGACACATCGGCTTCGCACCTCCTACTTCCCTCACCTTTTTCAGGATCTCGTCGTGTTTTTCTTCTGTGTGTAAAGCCACATCATAAGTTCCCTCCAACGGGTAACCTTGGAGGCAAAACACATCCTTCCCTGTCAGTTTAAGGATCCACATCAAGATAGTCCTTCCAAAAGTTTCACGTCCGAATGGCTCCATCTTCTTGTCCTTCCATGCAAAGCGAACCGTATTCGCCAGCCCGATCCAAGGGACCGACCTATTTGAAGAATTTTGCGCCATCTCCACTCCTGCCATCTTCCAAAAAAGGAAAAACTGAAAAGAAAAGCAAAAACGGCTGAGAATCGTTACCCCCCCAAAAAACTTTTTTACCGCCCTCCAGCCTTTGACTTTCAGCTAAGAGGTTACGGACCTCAGTACCCAACTTGAACTTAGCCACACAGGAAAAGCCTTATAGCTGTGATCAATGTGACAAGAGATACTCTCATTCATGTGGTCTGATTAAACATCAGAAAATATATGCAGGAGATCCACAGAGTGTAGAATGACCTCCAACACCAGACCTGGGTAGTAGAACACAGAGTGTAGAATGATCTCCAACACCAGACCTGGGTAATAGAACACAGAGTGTAGAATGATCTCCAACACCAGACCTGGGTAGTAGAACACAGAGTGTAGAATGATCTCCAACACCAGACCTGGGTAGTAGAACACAGAGTGTAGAATGACCTCCAACACCAGAACTGGGTAATAGAACACAGAGTGTAGAATGATCTCCAACACCAGACCTATATACATCAAATCACATTTTATTTGTCACATACACTTGTTTAGCAGATGTTATTGTGGGTGTAGCGAAATGCTTGTGTTTCTAGCTCCAACAGTCCAGTGATATCTAACAAGTAATATCTAACAATACACACAATCTAAAGGAATGGAATTAAGAATATATAAATATTTGGATGAGTGATTTCAGAGCGGCATAGACTAAGATACAGTAGAATAGAATACAGAATATACATATGAGATGAGTAATGCATAGACTAAGATACAGTAGAATAGAATACAGAATATACATATGAGATGAGTAATACATAGACTAAGATACAGTAGAATAGAATACAGTATATACATATGAGATGAGTAATACATAGACAGATACAGTAGAATAGGATAGAATACAGAATATACATATGAGATGAGTAATGCATAGACTAAGATACAGTAGAAAAGAATACAGTATATACATATGAGATGAGTAATACATAGACAGATACAGTAGAATAGGATAGAATACAGAATATACATATGAGATGAGTAATGCATAGACTAAGATACAGTAGAATAGGATAGAATACAGTATATACATATGAGATGAGTAATACATAGACTAAGATACAGTAGATAGTATAGAATACAGTATATACATATGAGATGAGTAATGCATAGACTAAGATACAGTAGAATAGGATAGAATACAGTATATACATATGAGATGAGTAATACATAGACTAAGATACAGTAGAATAGTATAGAATACAGTATATACATATGAGATGAGTAATACATAGACTAAGATACAGTGGAATAGGATAGAATACAGTATATACATATGAGATGAGTAATACATAGACTAAGATACAGTAGAATAGGATAGAATACAGTATATACATATGAGATGAGTAATACATAGACTAAGATACAGTAGAATAGGATAGAATACAGTATATACATATGAGATGAGTAATACATAGACTAAGATACAGTAGAATAGGATAGAATACAGTATATACCAGAGGTGGGACCAAGTCATTGTTTTACAAGTCACAAGTAAGTCTCAAGTCTCAGCACTCAAGTCAAGACAAGCTATGGGGCGCAATCGGGCGATGTAGGCTTGTACACAATCGCCCAACCTTAACACACACACCCTCTCTGTGTGTGGTTACAGTTGGCTAACGTATGTCAATGGTTTTAGGAACAGCAGTAACATCAGGCAGGATTTAGACTACCAACAGCCTGGCCAGTTGTAGCTCAATCTTGGGTGCAATGATCACGTTCCCGCACTGACTGACTGTGTGGAGGCTCATTGATTTAATGTTACGTTAGCCTACATGCTATACTAGCAAAATAAATATTGTATAGCTGTCGGCTAAATTAGCCACGACTTACCGTTCTTTGTGCAGCTTCAAATGTCGAACAACGCTGGAATTTGTTGCGCCTCCGTCTGTAATTTTCTTCCCAGATGTTTTGCAAGTTGCAATCCGTTTTTTGTTGATACAGCGTAGTCTTTATATCCGAAAATAATAATTACATCACGCGTTCCAATGGTAAAACGTTTGATTTAATTACATCAAGTGTTCCAATGGTAAAACGTCTGATTTAATTACATCACGCGTTCCAATGGTAAAACGTTTGATTTAATTACATCAAGTGTTTCAATGGTAAAACGTCTGATTTAATTACATCACGCGTTCCAATGGTAAAACGTTTGATTTAATTACATCAAGTGTTCCAATGGTAAAACGTCTGATTTAATTACATCACGCGTTCCAATGGTAAAACGTTTGATTTAATTACATCAAGTGTTTCAATGGTAAAACGTCTGATTTAATTACATCAAGCGTTCCAATGGTAAAATGTTACAGTTCATTGTGACACGGTCACTTTGCCTGCTGTTTATTGCCACGTTGGGATGCAACCTTTTTTTAATATCCTTTTTTTTATAGAAATATAATTTTACCCCCGTTTTTTCTCCTCAATTTCAATCTTGTCTCATCTTTGCAACTCCCCAACAGGCTGGGGAGGCGAAGGTCAAGTCCTACGTCCTCAGACACACATTATAGCAAATACATTTTGGGTCTAAGTTAAAGGAGCTACAATTAGAATTGAATTTAAAAAAATTAAGAAAATCTCGGTAATATCTGCATTAATAGTGGAATGATCATGTTTCACAATATTCCTTCACAAAAAAATATATATTTGGGGTCAATACAAGGGGTTCAGCCAGGACTCATATACCAAAGGCTGATCCTAAAGTAACCTACCCAAGGCCCTACAAGAAGTTCAGCCAACTCATATACCAAAGGCTGATCCTAAAGTAACCTACCCAAGGCCCTACAAGAAGTTCAGCCAACTCATATACCAAAGGCTGATCCTAAAGTAATCTACTCAAGACCCTACAAGAGGTTCAGTCAGGACTCATATACCAAAGGCTGATCCTAAAGTAACCAACCCAAGGCCCTACAAGAAGTTCAGCCAACTCATATACCAAAGGCTGATCCTAAAGTAACCTACCCAAGACCCTACAAGAGGTTCAGTCAGGACTCATATACCAAAGGCTGATCCTAAAGTAACCTACCCAAGGCCCTACAAGAGGTTCAGTCAGGACTCATATACCAAAGGCTGATCCTAAAGTAACCTACCCAAGGCCCTACAAGAGGTTCAGCCAGGACTCATATACCAAAGACTGATCCTAAAGTAACCTACCCAAGGCCCTACAAGAGGTTCAGTCAGGACTCATATACCAAAGACTGATCCTAAAGTAACCTACCCAAGGCCCTACAAGAAGTTCAGCCAACTCATATACCAAAGGCTGATCCTAAAGTAATCTACCCAAGGCCCTACAAGAGGTTCAGTCAGGACTCATATACCAAAGGCTGATGCTAAAGTAACCTACCCAAGGCCCTACAAGAAGTTCAGCCAGGACTCATATACCAAAGGCTGATCCTAAAGTAACCTACCCAAGGCCCTACAAGAGGTTCAGTCAGGACTCATATACCAAAGGCTGATCCTAAAGTAACCAACCCAAGGCCCTACAAGAGGTTCAGTCAGGACTCATATACCAAAGGCTGATCATAAAGTAACCTACCCAAGGCCCTACAAGAGGTTCAGTCAGGACTCATATACCAAAGGCTGATCCTAAAGTAACCGACCCAAGGCCCTACAAGAGGTTCAGTCAGGACTCATATACCAAAGGCTGATCCTAAAGTAACCTACCCAAGGCCCTACAAGAGGTTCAGCCAGGACTCATATACCAAAGGCTGATCCTAAAGTAACCTACCCAAGGCCCTACAAGAGGTTCAGCCAGGACTCATATACCAAAGGCTGATCCTAAAGTAACCTACCCAAGGCCCTACAAGCGGTTCAGCCAGGACTCATTTGTGGATGAGGTTTAGAATGTGTGATGGCTGGAAGAGTGTAGTGAGGATGATCCTGAAAGGGCACAGAGTGTGTTTATTAAATTATTTATGATGATCCTGAAAGGGCACAGAGTGTGTTTATTAAATTATTTATGAGTTTTGTTGATAAGCAAGGCCCCATTAAGAAAACAGACTGAGGTCAAACGATGTCCCAGGGATTGATGAGCTGAGAAATGTAACGGTTCAACGTAATGAAACCAAAAAGGTAGAGGACAGATCTGTCTGATGAGCAAAGTTATTGTAAATGAATACATCTAGTGACCAAGCTAGACAAGTTATTGTAGATTAATACATCTAGTGACCAAGCTAGTCCAGTTATTGTAAATGAATACATCTAGTGACCAAGCTAGACCAGTTATTGTAAATGAATACATCTAGTGACCAAGCTAGACCACTTATTGTAGATTAATACATCTAGTGACCAAGCTACACCAGTTATTGTAAATGAATACATCTAGTGACCAAGCTAGACCAGTTATTGTAAATGAATACATCTAGTGACCAAGCTAGACCACTTATTGTAGATTAATACATCTAGTGACCAAGCTACACCAGTTATTGTAAATGAATACATCTAGTGACCAAGCTAGACCACTTATTGTAGATTAATACATCTAGTGACCAAGCTACACCAGTTATTGTAGATTAATACATCTAGTGACCAAGCTAGACCAGTTATTGTAAATGAATACATCTCGTGACCAAGCTAGACCAGTTATTGTAAATGAATACATCTAGTGACCAAGCTAGACCAGTTATTGTAGATTAATACATCTAGTGACCAAGCTAGACCAGTTATTGTAGATTAATACATCTAGTGACCAAGCTAGACCAGTTATTGTAAATGAATACATCTCGTGACCAAGCTAGACCAGTTATTGTAAATGAATACATCTCGTGACCAAGCTAGACCAGTTATTGTAAATGAATACATCGCTAGAAGCCTGTGTTTCAGACATAAAGAAGTGGATGGCTGCAAACTTTCTACTTTTAAACTCGGACAAAACAGAGATGCTTGTTCTAGGTCCCAAGAAACAAAGAGATCTTCTGTTGAATCTGACAATTAATCTGGATGGTTGTACAGTCGTCTCAAATAAAACTGTGAAGGACCTCGGCGTTACTCTGGACCCTGATCTCTCTTTTGAAGAACATATCAAGACTGTTTCAAGGACAGCTTTTTTCCATCTACGTAACATTGCAAAAATCAGAAACTTTCTGTCCAAAAATGATGCAGAAAAATTTATCCATGCTTTTGTTACTTCAAGGCTGGACTACTGCAATGCTCTACTTTCCGGCTACCCGGATAAAGCACTAAACAAACTTCAGTTAGTGCTAAACACGGCTGCTAGAATCCTGACTAGAACCAAAAAATTTGATCATATTACCCCAGTGCTAGCCTCCCTACACTGGCTTCCTGTTAAGGCAAGGGCTGATTTCAAGGTTTTACTGCTAACCTACAAAGCATTACATGGGCTTGCTCCTACCTATCTTTCCGATTTGGTCCTGCCGTACATACCTACACGTACGCTACGGTCACAAGACGCAGGCCTCCTAATTGTCCCTAGAATTTCTAAGCAAACGGCTGGAGGTAGGGCTTTCTCCTATAGAGCTCCATTTTTATGGAATGGTCTGCCTACCCATGTGAGAGACGCAGACTCAGTCTCAACCTTTAAGTCTTTACTGAAGACTTATCTCTTCAGTAGGTCTTATGATTAAGTATAGTCTGGCCCAGGAGTGTGAGGGTGAACGGAAAGGCTGGAGCAACAAACCGCCCTTGCTGTCTCTGCCTTGCCGGTTCCCCTCTCTCCACTGGGATTCTCTGCCTCTAACCCTAATACAGGGGCTGAGTCACTGGCTTACTGGTGTTCTTCCATGCCGTCCATGGGAGGGGTGCGTCACTTGAGTGGGTTGAGTCACTGACGTGGTCTTCCTGTCTGGGTTGGCGCCCCCCCCCTTGAGTTGTGCCGTGGCGGATATCTTTGTGGGCTATACTCGGCCTTGTCTTAGGACGGTAAGTTGGTGGTTGGAGACATCCCTCTAGTGGTGTGGGGGCTGTGCTTTGGCAAAGTGGGTGGGGTTATATCCTGCCTGTTTGGCCCTGTCCGGGGGTATCATCGGATGGGGCCACAGTGTCTTCTGATCCCTCCTGTCTCAGCCTCCAGTATTTATGCTGCAGTAGCTTATGTGTCGGGGGGCTAGGGTCAGTCTGTTACATCTGGAGTATTTCTCTTGCCTTATCCGGTGTCCTGTGTGAATTTAAATATGCTCTCTCTAATTCTCTCTTTCTCTCTTTCTTTCTTTCTCTCTGAGGACCTGAGCCCTAGGACCATGCCTCAGGACTACCTGGCATGATGACTCCTTGCTGTCCCCAGTCCACCTGGCCGTGCTGCTGCTCCAGTTTCAACTGTTCTGCCTGCGGCTATGGAACCCTGACCTGTTCACCGGACGTGCTTGTTGCACCCTCGACAACTACTATGATTATTATTATTTGACCATGCTGATCATATATGAACATTTTAACATCTTGACCATGTTCTGTTATAATATCCACCCGGCACAGCCAGAAGAGGACTGGCCACCCCTCATAGCCTGGTTCCTCTCTAGGTTTCTTCCTAGGTTTTTGGCCTTTTCTAGGGAGTTTTTCCTAGGGAGTTTTTCCTAGCCACCGTGCTTCTTTCACATGCATTGCTTGCTGTTTGGGGTTTTAGGCTGGGTTTCTGTACAGCACTTTGAGATATCAGCTGATGTACGAAGGGCTATATAAATAAATTTGATTTGATACATCTAGTGACCAAGCTAGACCAGTTATTGTAGATTAATACATCTAGTGACCAAGCTAGACCAGTTATTGTAAATGAATACATCTAGTGACCAAGCTAGACCAGTTATTGTAAATGAATACATCTAGTGACCAAGGTAAAACGAAAGGATATTATCATCACTAAATCAAGGCTGATGGAAAACATCTATGGACAACTTTGATTCAACACAAGTGGCAGACATGTTTGAATTCCTACCCATTATAACATTCATTACCAAAACCACCTGACAATGCAAATTACTTTAATTACTATTTGACAGGTCAGGTGGACACGTTGAGAAATGAGTCCAACTGACGGCTCACTGAATCGGACCGCAGAGTGAAGGAAAAGCAGCCAACAAGTGCTCAGCATATGTGCGAACTCCTTCAAGACTGTTGGAAAAGCATTCCAGGTGAAGCTGGTTAAGAGAATGCCAAGACTGTGCAAAGCTGTCAATAAGGCAAAGCGTGGCTTTTTGAAAAATCTCAAATATATTTTGATTTGTTTAACACTTTTTTGGTCACTACATAATTCTATGTGTTATTTCATAGTTTTGAGGTCTTCACTATTATTCTACAATGTAGAAAATAGTAAAAATAAAGAAAAACCCTTGAATGAGTAGGTGTTCTAAAACTTTTGACCGGTAGTGTATGTAATAACGCAAAAACATAACTGTTTGTGCTTATAGGTAACCAGATCTTCAATACAACTAGGTTACTAAGTCTTTAACCACACTGTGTTGTTACACTGGTGAGTAAAAACTCATGCTTCCTACACTTTAACTTTTTGTCTGACAATAAAATAATAATTTTACTCAACTGCGTTACCCACTCCAGTCAGCAGATGGCGGTCTGGGAATTTAAGGTAATGCTGTTAGTGTGACGTATAATCTAGTGGACGGAACTCTTCTTTCAACAGCAACAACAGTTATTCAGCCACCTTCGTAGGTTGCTAGACAAAATAGCCGAACCAATAAAGCTATTTAGACGCTTTAGTGTGTATTAGCCACTGTGTTTTAAACCCACTTCTGTCGTCTAGTTAGTTATCAGATTTAATTCCATATTTACAGTGTTGTTATTAGTCAGCTAGCGGGCTGGTTAAGTTAGCATTAGCCTAGCTAGCTAACATCTCCGACCATGCGGTCACTGAGCTACTCTCCTGCTAAAGAAGAGAACATCACAGTAAAACCAGAAGTAGATGTTGAGGCCGTTACTGTGAAAGAAGAAAAAGACGCGTTCAGAGTGAAAGAGGAGGAGGATGTTACAGTAAAAGAAGAGGAGGATGCAGTTTATGGAGTGAAAGAGGAGGAGATGACTGTTACATCCAAAAAGGAGGAAGAGGAGGAGGAAACTGGATATCTGGGCCCGGTTTCCCAAACGCATCTTAAGGCATCCAATGGTTCTAACGATGAATGGGCCCTGATTAACACTAGTAAGTACTGTCTTAAATACAGAGGCACAAACTCTGCAGTTGTTGAACTGATGTTTGGTGTTAGAGGGGAAATCTGCAATTGCTACATCCATATTGTGACTTTTAAATTTATAATTTATAGCCATTGATTCTTGAAGAATATAACACATGCCTCATGAGCTTAGTTCAACTGTTGTACCCCATCAGAACCCCAAATAAGCTTTTTTTTACTCCAATGTTTAGAAACAATGTAAATCAACACTGTATCAACATGGTTAAAACTATATTGTTGATATAATGGATGATCAGTCCTTGCATCCATAGGTCTGTTTGTCTGTAGTTACATTTCTCCAACCCCATCATCATCATCATCTTATAACCAAAACAGTGGTGGAATGACAGATTTGTTATTGTTTGAACTGCAGATTGATGGGTTGTGTGGGTTTTTTAAACAGCAACAAAATGGCTGCCCAGAGGCTTGGTTTGGTAAACAGCTGAGGGATGGGGGAAGGAGAAGTGTAACCACTCTCAAATTCATAGAGAAAGCTATTGTAGCAACCGTAACCCAACACCTAGCGACCTCGTCAAGAAGTTCAGACATCTTGGGGTAACAGTTATAAGGTTTTGGCTTGACAGTTGCTGGACCCAGGTTTGAGTCCAGCTCAAGGCAACCCCCTGAATTCACTGCACTATGAATACAAAGACTGGCCATCCATGATGTCATAATGATAGTTTAACCAGGTTTCTAGGCTATATAGTATATTCTAGAATTCATCCATGATGTCATAATGATAGTTTAACCAGGTTTCTAGGCTATATAGTGTATTCTAGAATTCATCCATGATGCCATAATGATAGTTTAACCAGGTTTCTAGGATATATAGTGTATTCTAGAATTCATCCATGATGTCATAATGATAGTTTAACCAGGTTTCTAGGCTATATAGTATATTCTGGAATTCATCCATGATGTCATAATGATAGTTTAACCAGGTTTCTAGACTATATAGTATATTCTAGAATTGCCAGTGAAGATTTCCTGTGGGGGGGCAAATTATTAGAGCTGTTGATAAGTCATTGTATAATATTCAGCCAATTTTTTTTTCATTCCATTACATACCTAGATTCAATTACATTCATGAATTGGTTTGAAACTTTTGTTTAAAAACCTTCTCAAAGGACAATATAATCTGACTAGAGGGAGCCAGTCATCACTATAACCTGACTAGAGGGAGCCAGTCATCACTATAACCTGACTAGAAGGAGCCAGTCATCACTATAACCTGACTAGAGGGAGCCAGTCATCACTATAACCTGACTAGAAGGAGCCAGTCATCACTATAACCTGACTAGAGGGAGCCAGTCATCACTATAACCTGACTAGAGGGAGCCAGTCATCACTATAACCTGACTAGAGGGAGCCAGTCATCACTATAACCTGACTAGAGGGAGCCAGTCGTCACTGTAACCTGACTAGAGGAGTCCAGTCATTCACTATAACCTGACTAGAGGGAGTCCAGTCGTCACTATAACCTGACTAGAGGGAGCCAGTCATCACTATAACCTGACTAGAGGGAGCCAGTCATCACTATAACCTGACTAGAGGGAGGAGCCAGTCAATCACTATAACCTGACTAGAGGGAGGGAGCCAGTTCATCACTATAACCTGACTAGAGGGAGGGAGCCAGTCATCACTATAACCTGACTAGAGGGAGGGAGCCAGTCATCACTATAACCTGACTAGAGGGAGGGAGCCACAGTCATCACTATAACCTGACTAGAGGGAGGGAGCAGTCATCACTATAACCTGACTAGAGGAGGGAGCCAGTCATCACTATAACCTGACTAGAGGGAGGGAGCCAGTCATCACCTATAACCTGACTAAGGAGGGAGCCAGTCATCACCTATAACCTGACTAGAGGGAGCCAGTCGTCACTATAACCTGACTAGAGGGAGCCAGTCATCACTATAACCTGACTAGAGGGAGCCAGTCATCACTATAACCTGACTAGAGGGAGGGAGCCAGTCATCACTATAACCTGACTAGAGGGAGGGAGCCAGTCATCACTATAACCTGACTAGAGGGAGGGAGCCAGTCATCACTATAACCTGACTAGAGGGAGGGAGCCAGTCATCACTATAACCTGACTAGAGGGAGGGAGCCAGTCATCACTATAACCTGACTAGAGGGAGCCAGTCATCACTATAACCTGACTAGAGGGAGGGAGCCAGTCATCACCATAACCTGACTAGAGGAGCCAGTCATCAACATAATATATATATTTTTTTACTTTTATTTTACCTTTATTTAGCTAGGCAAGTCAGTTAACTTCTATGGGCGTCCCACCCCTGGTACACCCTATCAACAGCAGGTGAAATATCAAGGGCGCCAAATTTGAAAACAATTAATTGTCAATATTCAAATTTCTCAAACATACAACTATCTTACACCCTTTGAAAGATAAACATCTCCTTAATCTAACCACTAGGCTACGCTGCTGCCCCAACCTCACCAGAAGAACCCCTCCACTGCTGGACTTCGTAAATTCTGCCGTTCTGCTCCTGAAGTTTTCAGTAATAGACTAATAGACTAGTAATAGGCTACACCAGCAGTCGTTATGCTCCTATAGTTTCTGGTAATAGGCTACACCAGCAGTCGTTATGCTCCTATAGTTTCTGGTAATAGACTACACCAGCAGTCGTTATGCTCCTATAGTTTCTGGTAATAGGCTACACCAGCAGTCAGCAACCTTTTCCATTTGGTGCCAATTTATCTGACCATTTCTACTGATCTGGTGCCAGTTATGATTTTCATATTCACATTTTACTGGAACAGTTTCATTTAATTTATAATAGTATCTAAAAATTATTGTCTGATTAATCTATATTCTATCTAGATCTAAATGAAAATTATACAAATCTAAAAGTAACTTTTACATTTGACATTTTAGTCATTCAGCAGACGCTCTTATCCAGAGCGACCTACAGTAGTGAATGCATACATTTCAATTCATGCATTTTTTTTTCTTTCCGTACTGGCTCCCCGTGGGAATCGAACCTGCAACCCTGGCGTTGCAAAGACCATTGCAAACACCATGCTCTACCAACTGAGCCACAGGGAGGCCATTGCCAACTATGTAAACAAAATTGCCTACATAAAGCCAACAAATAAAAACATTATGTTCTACAGGTAGAAAATCCTGATAAAAAGAAATATCCTAGAAATCACTTTGGCTGCACATGGCCTGTCTGAAACAAACTTGAAACATTAAATCAACTATCAACTGGGTCCTCCGAAACTTGCAACATTGTATAAAATATTCTGGGCCCTCAGAGTTTCCCTGCCAGTGAGTTCGGGACAGACACAGCTGTAGGCTATTTGTGCAAAGGATAAGAAGTAATCAGGTATTTATGACATTTCCACTGGATCAGAGCATTACATTTTTCCCTTTTTATGCTGAGTGATTATCGAAAGGGCGAGAGCTGGAAATATTTTACGAAACTTTGAGGAACTATTGTCATCGGCAAATGATTTTGATTAGACTTTGTTTACTTGCTGTTTGAGGTGAAGAAAAATTAGCTTTGAGAAGCTCCACAATTCATTAGTGGTGGTGCGTTAAGACAATCAGAAATACTATCAGACATCCCCAAATGGGAACATTTATAGGCCTACATTTGCACACAGGCCAGGTAGACTAGTCCTACTTCTATATGGGTAATCAGGTGTGTGTCTTCACTCAACATTGACAGGAGTGTTTCAAACAAAAGACAATTAATAAATTGACAAAACTAACGCATCTTGCGGGATCAGATCTGGGTGGTCTGCCAGGGGCCGTTTAATTTAGTATCCGTTTGGGTCGGCATTGAGAATGATTGTATTTCCCCATAGTATGTTGTACCGAAGTTGACCGACTGAAAGGGAGTGTAACTTTATGACTATTGTTGGATTCGGGCTAAACTTTGAACATTGAGATATTAAAGACATGGTAGATCAGACACAGAGTATATAAAGGAGTGAGATCTGTAGAAAGACAGAGTGGCCGTGGGATGTGCTGGGTGGACGGGAGGAGATCACAGGATTGCTTTAGGGGAAGCGGATGGACATCTGTGGATTAGGCGAAGGAGGGGTTGAGGTCAGGAGGTCAGGTCAGATCCCCTGAAGGGAGTAATAAGGGTTTAGTATCCTGTTACCCTCTTCCTGTCGAACGAGAAGATGTAAGGATTGGAGAGGAGTGTCCAAAGTGGGGAATATATACTTGTGATGGTGAGAACATGTTTTTGTCTGAATTACAGTTGTAACGACCCTTTGGGAAGAATTAAAACTTTGTTAAGCTTCTCTAGTGTCCGTGAGTTATTTACTCCTAAACAATTAGAACCTAACACTATAATTACTGTTCCCTGAAGGAGGGAAACGAGGTGCAACACCTGTTTGGCCCCACCCCTTCCTGGGTCGGTGAAGAGTGGTATTAAATTGAAGGAATAAACCCGAGCCTCACGCTCCTTACCTGTGGAAGGCGGGGCTTCCAGCGAGGCGTGAATGAAAATGCACTCGACCTACGTATCATTTAGTGGGAAAACAGTTTGTGGGCACAGAAATACTAAATCATTTCAGAGTTTGCTATATCCAATGTTTTTTAACTGAGTCATCTTCTAATCCAAGATGGCGTAGCAGTATGACGTGATTGTTGTTGTAAATGTTATGTTTCGTCTTTTTTTGTATATATTGCAAAATATTTCAATCTCTTTTTCCATGTTTAAATTGGATTTAGCAAACTCTGAAATGATTTAGGATTTCTGTGCCCGTGAAAACTGTTTTCCCAGCGTAACATAAGGAGACACTAAATGTTACGTCGTTAGAGAGCATTTCAGAGACCTGAATACAAAAATCTGTCCGACAGCAAGATCCAGTATTTAAGTTTATCATATGACAAGCTTAACGTTATGACTACAACTAATGTTCCCTGAAGGAGGGAAACTAGGTACAACATACTATTAAACCTCTCTGGGCTAGTTGGGACGTTTGCGTCCCACCCTAGTCAACAGCCAGTGGAATCCCGTGGCGCGATATTCAAATACCTTAGAAATGCTATTACTTCAATTTCTCAAACATATAACTATTTTACACCATTTTAAAGACAAGACTCTCGTTAATCTAACCACACTGTCCGATTTCAAAAAGGCTTTACAACGAAAGCAAAACATTAGATTATGTCAGCAGAGTACCCAGAATGCACTCCCATCAGAATGCACTCCCAGGGCTTCTACTTCAATAACAAATGTTGGTTTGGTCCCAAATAATCCATTGTTATATCCAAATAGCGGCGTTTTGTTCGTGCGTTCAAGACACTATCCGATAGGGTAAATAAGGGTGACGAGCACGACGCATTTCGTGACAAAAAAATTCTAAATATTCCATTACCGTACTTCGAAGCATGTCAACCGCTGTCTAAAATCAATTTTATGCAATTTTTCTCGTAAAAAAACGATAATATTCCGACTGGGAAATAGTTTTTTTATACAAAGAGAGCGAAAGTAAAAGCATGGGATCCCCTCATGCACGAGCCTCAGTCTGATAGCCCTCTGATGGAGCACTTGCCAAAAGCGCTAATGTGTTTCAGCCTGGGGCTGGAATTACATCATTCAGCTTTTTCCCGGGTTCTGAGAGCCTATGGGAGCCGTAGGAAGTGTCACGTTACAGCAAAGATCCTAAATGTTCAATAAACAGAGGCAAGAAGCCCAAGGAATGGTCAGAGAGGGTACTTCCTGTTTGGAATCTTCTCAGGTTTTTGCCTGCCATATGAGTTCTGTTATACTCACAGACACCATTCAAATAGTTTTAGAAACTTTAGGGTGTTTTCTATCCAAAGCTAATAATTATATGCATATTCTAGTTTCTGGGCAGGAGTAGAAACCAGATTAAATCGGGTACGTTTTTTATCCAGCCGTGCAAATACTGCCCCCTATCCCCAACAGGTTAAATTAAATATACCTTCCGGCAATCCACCTCACCCAATGTGATACGGATCTGCTATTTTTTAGACCTTATAGCTAGAACCTCCATCAGAAGCTAACCAGCTAATTAGCTACTAGCTATTTAGTCATTGTCAGCCACTGTTTTACCTTTTTAGCTCAGACACCAGCCGCTTTTTGCCTGGATAATACTTGCCAGTCTGCACAGCGCGATATCAACCCTGAGCATATTGGACTGTTTTTCTCCACTACATCACCGTATTCCTGCCGTAAGCTCTGGACCATTACACCGGATAATCACAGCTAGCTAGCTGCTACCGAGTGGCCCAGCCTCGACGCTAGCCTTGAGCCAGGCCCATCTCCCGGCCTGCTCAGTGGACCCTATGATCACTCGGCTACACAGCTGATGTCTCCCAGACTCTTCACCAAGACAACTAGAAGCCACTACATCACCGGATTCCTGCCGTAAGCTCTGGACCTTTGCACCGGAGTGGCTATAGTGGCTAACCCCCTTGTCCCGAAGCTAGCACCAGTTAGCCTTGAGCCAGGTGCATCTCCCAGCTAGCAAACAAAATTACTCCAGCTACAATACCTCTTTTGCCAATTGGCCTGGACCCTTTGTAAACATGGAGCCCCGCCGATCCATCACGACTGGTCTGCCGCCGTAATTCCGTCCGATGTGCCCTCAACCGGCCTTTGCAGGATGTTGGTGACGCCCTTGTCCCGAAGCTAGCACCAGTTAGCCTCGAGCCAGGCGCATCTCCCGGCTAGCGTAGTAACAACTACCTAACGGCTTCCCTGTTTCGTATATTCCCGTTCACTGGACCCTATGATCACTTGGCTACATAGCTGATGCCTGCCGGATTTTTCATTAATCACGGGTCTCCATTTTGTTTATTTTGTTTATCTGTCGGCCACAGCCTCGAACTCAGGCCCTGTGTGTAGTTAACCGACCCTCTTCTGCCCCATTCATCGCCATTTTACCTGTTGTTGTCTTAGCTGATTAATTGTTGTTATCTTACCCGTTGTTGTCTTAGCTAGCTCTCCCAATCAACACCTGTGATCGCTTTGTCTCTCTAATGTCTATGCCTTGTATACTGTTGTTTAGGGTAGTTATCCTTGTTTTATTTTACTGCAGAGCCCCTAGTCCTACTCAACATGGCTCAGAGAGCTCCTTTGTCCCACCTCCCACACATGCGGTGACCTCAACTAGCATAACTGGTGCCTCCGGAGATGTAACTTCTCTTATCGTCACTCAACGCCTAGGTTTACCTCCACTGTACCCGCACCCTACCATACCCCTGTCTGTACATTATGCCTTGAATCTATCCTACCACGCCCAGAAATCTGCTCCTTTTATTCTCTGTTCACAACACACTATTCAACCAATTCTGATAGCCTTTAGCCGTACCCTCATCCTACTCCTCTGTTCCTCGGGTGATGTAGAGGTTAACCCAGGCCCTGTGTGATGTCCTGGCCGTGTCTGAATCCTGGCTTAGGAAGGCAAGCAACAATTCTGAAATTTCCATCCCCAACCACAACATTTTCAGTCAAGATAGAACTGTCAAAAGAGAGGAGTTGCAATCTACTGCAGAGATGGCCTGCAAAGTTCTGTCATACTTCCCAGGTCTAAGCCCAAACAGTTCGAGCTTCTAATTTTAAAAATGAATCTCTCCAGAAATAAGTCTCTCACTGTTGCCGCCTGTTATAGACCCCCCTCAGCTCCCAGGTGTGCCCTGGACACCATATGTGAATTGATTGCCCCCTATCTATCTTCAGAGTTGGTTCTATTAGGTGACCTAAACTGGGATATGCTTAACACCCCGGCCGTCCTACAATCCAAGCTAGATGCCCTCAATCTCACACAAATTATCAAGGAACCCATCAGGTACAACCCTAAATCCATAAACATGGGCACCCTCACAGATATTATCCTGACCAACTTGCCCTCCAAATACACCTCTGCTGATTTCAATCAGGATCTCAGTGATCGTTGACTGCATCCGTTATGGGTCCACGGTCAAACGACCAACCCTCATCACTGTCAAACGCTCCCTAAAACACTTCTGTAAGCAGGCCTTTCTAATCGACCTGGCCCGGGTATCCTGGAAGGATTTTGACCTCATCCCGTCAGTAGAGGATGCCTGATTTTTCTTTCATTATAATTTCCTCACCACCTTAAATAAGCAAGCCCCTTTCAAAAAATGTAGAACTAAGAACAGATATAGCCCTTGGTTCACTCCAGGCCTGACTGCCCCCGACCAGCACAAAAACATTGAATAGTCTCTGCGATATGCAACTTTCCAGAGAAGTCAGGAACCAATACACAGTCAGTTAGGAAAGCAAAGGCTAGCTTTTTCAAACAGAAATTTGCATCCCGTAGCTCTAACTCCAAAAAGTTTTGGGACACTGTAAAGTCCATGGAGAATAAGAGCACCTCATCCCAGCTGCCCACTGCACTGAGGCTAGGAAACACTGTCACCACCGATAACTCCACAATAATCGAGCATTTCTCTACGGCTGGCCATGCTTTCCTCCTGGCTAACCCAACCCCGGCCAACAGCTCCCCACCCCCCGCAGCTACTTCCCCAAGCCTCCCTGCTTCTCCTTCACCCAAATTCAGATAGCTGATGTTCTGAAAGAGTTGCAAAACCTGGACCCGTAAAAATCAGCTGGGCTAGACAATCTGGACCCTCTCTTTCTAAAATGTTCCACCGCCATTGTGGCAACCCCTAAATGCAGCACTAACCTTTGATGATCTTCATCAGATGACAATCCTAGGACATTGTTATACAATACATGCATGTTTTGTTCAATCAAGTTCATATTTATATCAAAAACCAGCTTTTTAAATTAGCAAGTGACTAGCATGTGACTAGCATTCCCACCGAACACTTCCGGTGAATTTACTAAATTACTCACGATAAACGTTCACAAAAAAAGAATTATTTTAAGAATTATAGATACAGAACTCCTTTATGCACTCGCTATGTCCGATTTTAAAATAGCTTTTCAGTGAAAGCACATTTTGCAATATTCTGAGTAGATAGCCCTGCCATCACAGGCTAGCTATTTTGACACCCACCAAGTGTGGTACTCACCAAACTCAGATTTACTATTAGAAAAGTTTGATTACCTTTGCTGTCTTCGTCAGAATGCACTCCCAGGACTTCTACTTCAATAACAAATGTTGGTTTGGTTCCAAATAATCCATAGTTATATCCAAATAGTGGCGTTTTGACACTATCCGATGGGTAAAGAAGGGTGACGCGCCCGACGCGTTTCGTGACAAAAAAATTCAAAATATTCCATTACCGTACTTCGAAGCATGTCAACCGCTGTTTAAAATCAATTTTTATGCTATTTTCTCGTAAAAAAAAGCGATAATATTCCGACCGGGAGTCGTTGTTTTCGTTCAAAGAGAGAGAAAGTAAAAATGGTGTCGGCTCCTGCACATGCCTCTAGTCTCATTGTTCTCTGATCGACCACTTACAAAATGCGCTAATGTTTTTCAGCCATGGCCTGCAAAGCCACCATTCAGCTTTCTGGCGCCTTCTGAGACCGTTAGAAAATGTCACGTCATGCCAGAGATCCCCTGTTTTGGTTAGAGATGATCAAGAAGGCCATGAAATGGTCAGAGAGAGCGCTTCCTGTTTGGAATCTTCTCAGGTTTTGGCCTGCCAAATGAGTTCTGTTATACTCACAGACACCATTCAAACAGTTTTAGAAACTTTAGGGTGTTTTCTATCCAAATCAAACAATTATAGGCATATTCTAGTTTCTGGGCAGGAGTAGTAACCAGATTAAATCGGGTACGTTTTTTATCCGGCCGTGCAAATACTGCCCCCTATCCCCAACAGGTTAATCCATTTGCACACACTGTATATAGATTTTTCTGTTGTGTTATTGACTGTACGTTTGTTTATCCCACTTGTAACTCTGTGTTGTTTGTGTCGCACTGCTTTGCTTTATATTGGCCAGGTCGCAGTTGTAAAGGAGAACTTGTTCTCAACTGGCCTACCTGGTTAAATAAATCAATAAAATCTTAACTTTATTGACAACACCCAAATGGATACTGTCATTAACGCGGTTCTTCAATAATTACACATAACTCTTAATGCTTTAGCAAACATTATATTAAACAGGACATTCAAATATCCTTACAATTATAATCCAAAGTAGTGTGAAATGAACTCATCATCAACCTGGAAATGGAGGTTACTCCCCTGAGTTTTCCCCATTCACATTCAGAATACATTGTGAAAAACTAAAATCTTTGCTCACCATTTTTGCTCCAGGCAGATATAGTACATCCATAACTAGTGGTTTCCTCATTACCAGATATACTACATCCATAACTAGTGGTTTCCTCATTACCAGATATACTACATCCATAACTAGTGGTTTCCTCATTACCAGGGAGGAGTTTCTGCAATCAAATTGCCCTCGTCCCGCAATTTTAGCAAACACAGAAAGGGGACTATATTGGAGACCAAAAGTAGTCTGGCACACTGCTTAGAGTTTCAACAACATGAATAACGTATTTCTAGCCTACAATCATCTATGTTACTGCTAATGTGAAAAGAAGACAAAATATGACTATTCTTGCTCACTTTAAGGCAAATATCAAATAATTTTAATATTCATGACAGAAGTCAATTGTTGTCCAACATCATGGCTCCGCTGTTGGCATCACCTTTTACAGTGGATTACCGCTGTTGTGGGCCTTTAACCATCTGTCTGACTTTGTTGTTCCCACAGGAGAGATACGGGACTATCGTGGATCCTCTGGGGAGCCTCAGCAACATCATGATGCTGACGAGGCAGAGAAGAGTTGCTCCAGATCAGAACACCTCAAGAAACACCTGCAGAGACCCACAAGGAAGAAAACTCACTGCTGCTCTGACTGTGGGAAGAGATTCAACTCATCAGGCATTAAAATTCATCGGAGAATCCACACAGGAGAGAGACCTTATAGCTGTAATCAATGTGGGAAGAGTTTTGGTCAATCTGGAAATCTGACTGCACACCAGAGAATCCACACAGGAGAGAAACCTTATAGATGTGGTCAATGTGGGAAGAGTTTTGCTTCATCTAGCGGTCTGACTCAACACCAGAGAACACACACAGGAGAAAAACCTTATAGATGTGGTCAATGTGGGAAGAGTTTTGCTTCATCTAGCAATCTGACTCAACACAAGAGAACACACACAGGAGAAAAACCTTATAGATGTGGTCAATGTGGGAAGAGTTTTGCTTCATCTAGCTGTCTGACTCAACACCAGAGAACACACACAGGAGAGAAACCTTATAGCTGTGATCAGTGTGACAAGAGATTCTCCGGTAAAAGACATCTGATCAAACATCAGAAAATGCATGAATGAGTTGTTTCATGATATCAATGATATAATGTCACAATGTAGAATGTTTTAACATTGTAGAAGGAGTATTTTAATAGTGTCACAATGTAGAACCCTAAACGTTTGTCCCCTGTTCTATTGACTTCAACATGATATGGATATTAGCCTCAGGGGGAAAATCCAGGCTCTGAAATGGAAGAGTTACTATTTATGAGATTTAACAAAAAGTGACTAACACAAAAAGAGCCGTGTTACACTTACCACGTTGGTGACCCACTTTAATCAAAATGCACCACTTCAAAATGTAGCTAGCAGATTCAACCTGATTTCCCCCCAAATGGATATAAGATTTGTGTTTTGCGTTTAGTCAGTGCGTTGCTATGGATCTTTATTTATTTTCACTGCACGTTTTTCCGTATTGGAGATGAGTTTTGTTTGGCCTCGTTCCAAGGAGACGAGAGTTCTAGAAGCTAGTGGGATTTAGAAAGAGGAGAGTTCTAGAATCTAGTGAGTTTTAGGAAGACGAGTGTTCTAGAAGCTAGTGGGATTTAGGATTCTATCGAAAGAAAAAGGAGAAACAAATAATACTATTGTATATTATTAGTTAGAAATACGTGTTTTTTTTCTTGTTTTTAATTGTTGACATCCAGTAGACACCATGTTTATATTGGTGAAGGTGAATCATTGTAGTTGATTATAATGAGAAATGGAAGTTGTTTTCTGTTGGTGGTGAGCAAACTTTTCCAACAAAAATATAGGATATATTTGTTGTCTTAAGGTGTTACAGGCTTTGGTTTTTCCATTTATGTTTTGAGGTTGGACTTTAGCACGTCTAGCTCGTTAGCGCGTCTAGCTCGTTAGCCCGTCTAGCTCGTTAGCCCGTCTAGCTCGTTAGCGCGTCTAGCTCGTTAGCACGTCTAGCTCGTTAGCACGTGTCTAGCTCGTTAGCACGTGTCTAGCTCGTTAGCACGTGTCTAGCTCGTTAGCACGTCTAGCTCGTTAGCACGTCTAGCTCGTTAGCACGTAGGACGCACTGATTGGTGTCACCTCGTTAGTCAGTATGTGTTACACCTGTGCTGGCTTGTCCATCTCGTTAGTGGGAAGGTGTTTCACCTGAGCTGGTCCAGGTTCTATTTAAGAGTGTCTGGCCCAGTGCTCCAGTTGTCTTGATACATGTGGAGAGTCAACACCTTTAGTTGCTCCACCTTTTTGGTTTGCTTCCTGTCTTTCAGTTTGGTGTGGGTTTTTCTTTTGTTTTCCTCTTCTTGAGCAGATTTAGTGGGTCTCATGGTGGGTGTCTTTTAGGTCCCAGTTGTTGTTACTAGTCAACTTCCAGTGGACACCCCCATAGTGTCTTTCAGAGCCCCTCCTAAAAAACAAGTTATATTTTGGGTTGGATATAGCATCATATTGTTGATATTTTAATCAATGGCATTTCCTTACAATGCTCATTAGTCTTTCAGTTGTTATTCTTCTGTTTTTTATCCTCTTATGTTTGTGTACTAAATATTTCTTTATTTTCATAGTTTTTTCCTGTGAAGCCATTGTGTTGCATCCATGTCTGACATGTGCTGTATAAATAAAGCTTGATTTGATTTGAACATATTGTCAAACAAATTAACCCAATGACTGACCAATCAACAAACTCTTGGTCCACCTTAGTATGAAAAACTGTATCAATCCCACTTTTCCAGCCTGCTGAAGGCGTGGTGGAGTGGTAAACACCACCCCCGGCTCTACCAGGGGCTTGAGGTGGTCTCCCACAGCTCTGCTTATGTCATGTTCTGTGGCCTTGCTGTTCCATTTATTGACTGTCCCTGCAACACAGAAACACATTTAGTCATATTATATAAAACACTCAAAGTAATGGATATGGAGCATCTATGGCCTCAGTTACACCTGGCATCTAAATGTGACTTCTGTCATCTGATCACACCAAGCTGCATTAGGTTCAGATCTACCAGGATGGGCCTTTGACATAGGCCACCGAATATGCATCAGAATGAGTGGGGAAAAGAACATTTGACACAAATTACCTTCATAATATCAAAGAACAAATGTGTGTGCCTGAAGGGAAATTAAGTTTCATACAGCCAAAAGGGGTGAGAAATTACACCAATATCAGTGGACAATTTGCAATAATGTAACAGTGTAGGTTCCGTCCCTCTCTTCGCCTCAACCCTGGCTCGAACCAGGGACCCTTGCACACATCAACAACTGACACCCACCGAAGCATCGTTACCCATCGCGCCACAAAAGCCGCGGCCCTTGCAAAGCAAGGGGAAACCCTGCTTCAAGTCTCAGAGCGAGTGACGTCACCGATTGAAACGCTATTAGCGCGCACCACCGCTAACTAACTAGCCATTTCACATCGGTTACACTAATGTAAATAAACATAGATGATGGAACATATTCCCTTTTGCTGACGTGATGAACCGCTAAGGGAACATAAATATTTACCATCTAAACCATGTGTGACCTCTCACCTCTCTGGCTGTAGAAGTGTTCTTCCTAACCAGTCCCTCAACAGCTCTCTGACTGAGCTCCACCCTCACTGGGTCTTCAGAGGAGAGGAAGGCTGTGGAGGGATGGATGGATCAGTCAGTCAATAAAGTGTAGAGCTGCTGTCTATACTGTCTGACAAAATCACTTTTTTAGTAGTTCATTAAAGTAAATAAGGCTTTATGACTGCTGAATACCAACTATCAATCACTTAGATCATGTATTTTCAGGTAGAGATACATCCTTGGGACGTCCCCAGCCTGTTGAAGTTGACATTTAAAATGGTTAAGGTAGGGGGTTAAGGTTAGGGTTTAGGGTAGGGATGTCCCAAGGATCCCAGATAGCATTGACCATTGTGCATTCTTCTGTCTCTTTTACAAAGCAGGTGATGGGTTCTGACTTCTGAACTTGAAAATATTAAGTATCCTTATTAGGTGAAATTGAATGAAACAATAATGTATGTTGATGCTAATATGATGTACAATATTCCATGATGTTTCTATATGTTAACAATAGAGTAATATATTTAACATGACATATACAATTTTTTTTAACAGTTTCACTAATTCATTTTAATTAACTTAATCATTATGATTCAACATCAGTTCACCGTCTCACCTCATACTGTATTGGAGCAGCAGCAGCTGACTGCCCGGTTCAACATCAGTTCACCGTCTCACCTCATACTGTATTGGAGCAGCAGCAGCTGACTTGATCGTTGATGCTAATCATCATGTTTGAATCTGAGAGTAAATAGAGCCGACTACACTCTAAAAATGAAGGGTTCAACTGGAGTTGTTCTCAGATCCCCTAAGAACCGTAGGGTTCTTGGTCAATGAAAAACAGCCCCAAAAGGTTCTTCAAAGAACTTGTTAGAAGGTGGGTTCATCGAGGAACCTCCGTTGTTGCTGGACTTCAACCGGGAACTTCGCAATTACAACTGAAAACGATGGTGACAAGTTTGGATGCGACAACAGTTAAAAAGGTTAAGTTGGGTTGATGTTTGGCTCTGAATATGTCTCGAAATAATTTATTATAATAATATAACATACTAATAATGAATAACGAAGACAATGATGGTTTTCTGTGAATATCTTCCATAACATTACTATAGTTAATGAACGTAAATATTAGAAAGCCGGGTTTGACCGTCGGCGTTGTATGAGCTACAGTACAGTACCGTTAGCTAGCTAGCTAACGTTATGTCCTAACTAGGCACAACTAGGTTTGGATTGTTCCCTCAACTATATTCTTTCCCATATATTGTATATCGTTTCCATAAAGCCAACATGGCTTTACACTCATTAACGTAAGTTTCCAATCTAGAGCAGTTCTCACTTTTGTGATAATGAACTAGCTAACGTTAGCTTCACTAACTAACTAACTAACTAACTAACTAACTAACTAACTAACTAACTAACTAACTAACTAACTAACTAAGGACGGTGACCTGTCCAGACGAGATGTTACAACGAACTGAATCGTCAATGGAGGTCTTCCTCTTTATATAGCCTGCTACAGCATGCAATACTATTAACTCACAAGGGGGCATAACGTTACATGTACAATACTATCCCATTTTGGAAACGTTACATGTACAATACTATCCCATTTTGGAAACGTTACATGTACAATACTATCCCATTTTGGAAACGTTACATGTCCGCCCCCTTGTGGAGGGAAATTAATATCTTAGATGGTAGCTGTAGATGGGATTCACTCCTCTCATACTGGGAAGAACCCTGAAGTGGACACACTCCAGTTTCTGAGACAACTGCCCAGATTTTGTAGACTGTTTAATAATGCTTAAAACTCATCTTTACCAAATTATCCATTAAAGATACCAACTCAAAACCTACGTTCGTCTACATATGGATTGTTTAAATTGTATCTAATTATATTCCCAGTATTAGTTTATCAAATCTCTAGTAATCGATTATACACACATACAATTCATCATATTTTCATATATTTACAGAATCCATATAAAACGTAAGAAATTCTCAGGTACTCACAACAACCATTCCATTTGCTTTTTGAAGGACTCCACAGCTACGAAGCAGCTCTCCAAACATACGCCCAGCAGAACCAAAAATAAACTTTTGTTTCCCAGACAATGACCATGGGATCCTCAATGGTTCTCTAACCTCCCAGAGACCACGGCAAAATCAAGCCTCCCAGGAACTATAGACCTTCCGCTGCTTTCTAAAATATCATCCCGCTTATTATCCACATTTCAATCATCTGATTCAGCATATTTCTATATGTTACTATCCAGACGACAGATTAACCTCTATGGGCTAGGAGGGACGCTTGCGATATTCAAATACCTTAGAAATGCTATAACTTCAATTTCTCAAACATATGACTATTTTACAGCATTTTAAAGACAAGACTCTCGTTAATCTAACCACACTGTCCGATTTCAAAACGGCTTTGCGGTGAAAACATAGATTATAATAATCTGAGGACAAGGTCCCGCAAACACAAGCATTACTAGCATTTTCCAACCAAGCATTAGCGTCACTAAAGTCAGAAATAGCAATAAAATAATCAATTACCTTTGAAGATCTTCTTCTTTTGGTGATACAAAAGGCCCAATCTTCACAATAAATGGTCGTTTGTTCTATAAAATCCATTTTTATAGCATAACACGAAACATTTCCTAACCGGCTAGTGTCATGAATTCCGACTCCTTCAACTTTCGACGAAGCATTCGATGTAATTACTCCCGCTAAACACACGTTTATCCAGTTATGGTTGGCTTTATTGCAATCTCATGTTTGCTAGTAACACAACCATACTTGATTGTTCTTTTTGCGGGACGTATTGACCGAAAATACCTGATTTGAACACACCTAACAATGACCTCATTGCGCGCCAATGATATGACCAGTCCTTCGTTGATTGACTGTATTTCGGACCAATGACCACTGATCGTCTTGAAATCTAGCTTGGCAGATAGCCAATGAGCTAAGGTAAACGGCAATATGTAATGGTAATACCCGGAATGACCAGCTCTTGAACGAAAGCCGAGCATAACGTAGCCATTCGCCATTGAAACTTCTACCCGCAGGAGCCACATTTGTTTGCGCGCAGCAGTTTTGAGTCGAGACAATTTTCAGGTATTTTATCGCTAAAATTATGTCTAGTAAATCTGGTAAATCAAAGGCTAAGTCCAGGTATACAGATGTACATGACATAAATGATGAAATAGATAGAGATAGTGAGACAGAGTTACTTGAAGAGGAGTCGGATTGTGAGTCAAGTTTGGACTCCGAGTTTGAGGAGATGTTTTTGCATGGAAAGGACGCGGTTTTGGACGGGTGAGTGCCGTTGTTTGAAATTAATAATATCAAATGTTATTCATTTGAGTTGTTTGGAGATATATATATATATATATATATATATATATATATATATTATTTTGTATTTATTTATTTGACATATATATGTAATGAACTGTGTGAAGTACACATGGCTAAACATTATGAGTGCATGTCTGTGTCTGTATATATTAGATACATGTAAAAAAATATCTATATGTTTTACATGTATTTTATCTAGACATGGGGTTTACAACTCTATATATAATCTGTCTGTATATCTAAAATATTTCTTACATGTATTTTATCTAGACATGGGGTTCACAACTCTATATATAATCTGTCTGTATATCTAAAATATTTCTTACATGTATTTTATCTAGACATGGGGTTCACAACTCTATATATAATCTGTGTGTCTGTGTCTTCACAGTCCTTCTGATTCTGACTGGGAGCCCCCACTGCCAAGGTGCCCATCCCCCACAGGAGCTGAATCAACTAGCCGGACCCCTGCTGTCTCCGGCTCCACACCTACCCCCACCCAGCCAGGTGTGAAGTCTGTGACAAAGAAGAGGAGATGGGGCAAAGCTAAACCAGCAATCAGAGAGGAGGAGGGTCGTTGGCACTCTGTGGCGGTGGAGGATGTGGGCCCACCACCTCCAATATTCAGACCAAAAAGGCCACCAGGACCTCAGCTGGACATGACCTCCAACTACAGCCCCATGCAACTTTTTCAACTGTTTTTTACATCTTCAGTTATTGATTCCCTTGTCTTGAACACTAATAAATATGGTGCTAAGAAGCAGGCAGGCAAAAAAGAGGCATGGAAGCCTATTTCCATGTCAGATATTTTTTGCTATTTATCAATGGTCATATACATGGGTCTAGTGAAGCTGAAAACCCTGAAACAGTATTGGAAAACTGCACCCCTCTATCAACTGCCTTTCCCCTCCACTGTCATGTCGTGCAAAAGGTTTCTGACAATCTCACGGGCGCTTCATATCAGTGACCCAGAAGTTGACGGGGACAACGACAAGAAGCGAGGCAAATGAGGTGAGATAAGGGAGGTAAAGACAAAAAGGCCGTGGTGGCAAAGTAAATACAATATAGCAAGTAAAACACTGGAATGGTAGATATGCAGTGGAAGAAAGTGCAAAGTAGACATAGAAATAATATGGTGCAAAGGAGCAAAATAAATAAATACAGTAGGGGAAGAGGTAGTTGTTTGGGCTGTTTACAGATGGGCTATGTAGAGGTGCAGTGATCTGTGAGCTGCTCTGACAGCTGGTGCTTAAAGCTAGTGAGGGAGATAAGTGTCTCCAGTTTCAGAGATTTTTGTAGTTCGTTCCAGTTATTGGCAGCAGAGAACTGGAAGGAGAGGCGGCCGAAGGGGGAATTGGCTTTGGGGGTGACCAGAGATATACCTGCTGGAGCGTGTGCTACAGATGGGTGCTGCTATGGTGACCAGCGAGCTGAGATAAGGGGGAACTTTACCTAGCAGGGTCTTGTAGATGACCTGGAGCCAGTGGGTTTGGCGACGAGTATGAAGCGAGGGCCAGCCAACGAGAGTGTACAGGTCACGGTGGTGGGTAGTATATGGGGCTTTGGTGACAAAACGGGTGGCACTGTGATAGACTGCATCCAATTTATTGAGTAGGGTATTGGAGGCTATTTTGTAAATGACATCGCCGAAGTCGAGGATCGGTAGGATGGTCAGTTTTATGAGGGTATGTTTGACAGTCTAACCAGACACCTAAGTATTTGTAGTTGTCCACATATTCTAAGTCAGAACCGTCCAGAGTAGTAATGCTGGACGGGCGGGCAGGTGCAGGCAGCAATCGGTTGAAGAGCATGCATTTAGTTTTACTTGTATTTAAGAGCAGTTGGTGGCCACGGAAGGAGAGTTGTATGGCATTGAAGCTCGTCTGGAGGGTTGTTAACACAGTGTCCAAAGAAGGGCCAGAAGTATACAGAATGGTGTCGTCTGCATAGAGGTGGATCAGAGACTCACCAGCAGCAAGAGCGACATCATTGATGTATACAGAGAAGAGAGTCGGCCCAATAATTGAACCCTGTGGCACCCCCATAGAGACTGCCAGAGGTCTGGACAACAAGCCCTCCGATTTGACACACTGAACTCTATCAGAGAAGTAGTTGGTGAACCAGGCGAGGCAATCATTTGAGAAACCAAGGCTATTGAGTCTGCCGATGAGGATGTGGTGATTGACAGAGTCGAAAGCCTTGGCCAGGTCAATGAATATGGCTGCACAGTATTGTTTCTAATCGATGGCGGTTAAGATATCGTTTAGGACCTTGAGCGTCGCTGAGGTGCAGTTGCTGTTTGAGGTGAAGAAACATTTGTTTTGAGAAGCTCCACAACTCATTGGGGGTGGTGCATTAAGGCAATCAGAAATACTATCAGACATCCCCAAATGGGCACATTTATAGGCCTACATTTGCACACAGGCCAGGTAGACTAGTCCTACTTCTATATGTGTAACCAGGTAGACTAGTCCTACTTCTATATGGGTAACCAGGTAGACTAGTCCTACTTCTGTATGGGTAACCAGGTAGACTAGTCCTACTTCTATATGTGTAACCAGGTAGACTAGTCCTACTTCTATATGTGTAACCAGGTAGACTAGTTCTACTTCTATATGTGTAACCAGGTAGACTAGTCCTACTTCTATATGTGTAACCAGATAGACTAGTCCTACTTCTATATGTGTAACCAGGTAGACTAGTCCTACTTCTATATGTGTAACCAGGTAGACTAGTCCTACTTCTATATGTGTAACCAGGTAGACTAGTCCTACTTCTATATGTGTAACCAGGTAGACTAGTCCTACTTCTATATGTGTAACCAGGTAGACTAGTCCTACTTCTATATGTGTAACCAGGTAGACTAGTCCTACTTCTATATGTGTAACCAGGTAGACTAGTCCTACTTCTATATGTGTAACCAGGTAGACTAGTCCTACTTCTATATGTGTAACCAGGTAGACTAGTCCTACTTCTATATGTGTAACCAGGTAGACTAGTCCTACTTCTATATGTGTAACCAGGTAGACTAGAGTCCTACTTCTATATGTGAACCAGGTAGACTAGTCCTACTTCTATATGTGTAACCAGGTAGACTAGTCCTACTTCTATATGTGTAACCAGGTAGACTAGTCCTACTTCTATATGGGTAACCAGGTAGACTAGTCCTACTTCTATATGTGTAACCAGGTAGACTAGTCCTACTTCTATATGTGTAACCAGGTAGACTAGTCCTACTTCTATATGTGTACCAGGTAGACTAGTCCCTACTTCTATTTGGGGTAACCAGGTAGACTAGTCCTAGTTCTATATGGGTAACCAGGTAGAGTAGTCCTACTTCTATATGTGTAACCAGGTAGACTAGTCCTACTTCTATATGTGTAACCAGGTAGACTAGTCCTACTTCTATATGTGTAACCAGGTAGACTAGTCCTACTTCTATATGTGTAACCAGGTAGACTAGTCCTACTTCTATATGTGTAACCAGGTAGACTAGTCCTACTTCTATATGGGTAACCAGGTAGACTAGTCCTACTTCTATATGGGTAACCAGGTAGACTAGTCCTACTTCTATATGGGTAACCAGGTAGACTAGTCCTACTTCTATATGGGTAACCAGGTAGACTAGTCCTACTTCTATATGTGTAACCAGGTAGACTAGTCCTACTTCTATATGTGTAACCAGGTAGACTAGTCTCTATGTGTACCAGGTACTAGTCCTACTTCTAATGTGTAACCAGGTAGACTAGTCCTACTTCTATATGTGTAACCAGGTAGACTAGTCCTACTTCTATATGTGTAACCAGGTAGACTAGTCCTACTTCTATATGTGTAACCAGGTAGACTAGTCCTACTTCTATATGTGTAACCAGGTAGACTAGTCCTACTTCTATATGTGTAACCAGGTAGACTAGTCCTACTTCTATATGGGTAATTAGGTGTGGGTCTTTACTCAACATTGACAGGAGTGTTTCAAACAAAAGACAATTAATGAATTGACAAAACTGACGCATCTTGCGGGGTCAGGTCTGGGTGGTCTGCCAGGGGCCGTTTCATTTAGTGTCCGTTTGGGTCGGCATGGGGAATGATTGTATTTTCACATAGTATGTTGTACCGTAGTTGAAAGGGAGTGTAACTTTATGACTATTGTTGGATTCGGGCTAAACTTTGAACATTGAGATATTAACCTGTTACATCTAGATGTTCCGCTAGTGGAACACCGCTCCAATATCCAATGATAGGGCGTGGCGCGAATTACAAATTCCTCAAAAATCCAAAAACTTCAATTTTTCAAACATATGACTATTTTACACCATTTTAAAGACAAGACTCTCCTTTATCTAACCACACTGTCCGATTCCAAAAAGGCTTTACAACGAAAGCAAAACATTAGATTGTCAGGAGAGTACCCAGCCAGAAATAATCAGACACCCATTTTTCACCTGACCCCGCAAGATGCGTCAGTTTTGTCAATTTTAGCAAACATAGAAAGGGGCCTATATTGGAGACCAAAAGTCGTCTGGCACACTGCTTAGAGTTTCAACAACATGAATAACTTATTTCTAGCCTACAATCATCGATGTTACTACTAATGTGAAAACAAGACAAAATATGACTATTCTTGCTCATTTTCAGACAAATGTCAAGTAATCATTACATTCATTACAAACGTCAATTGTTGTACAACATCATGGCTACGCTGTTGGCATCACCTTTTACAGTGGATTTTCGCTGTTGTGGGCCATTAACCATCTGTTTGACTTTGTTGTTCACACAGGAGAAAGACGGGACTATCGTGGGTCCTCTGGGGAGCCTCAACAACCTCATGATGCTGACAGGGCAGAGAAGAATCTCTCCACATCAGAACACCTCAAGAAACGCCAGCGGAGAACCACAGGGAAGAGAACTCACCGCTGCTTTGACTGTGGGAAAAGATGCACCTCAACAGGCATTAAACTACACCGGAGAATTCACACAAGTGATAATTCTCACTGCTGCTCTGATTGTGGGAAATTGTTTAAATCTTCATCAGAACTCAAAATACACCTGAGAAATCACACAAAAGAGAAACCTTACTTCTGCTCTGACTGTGGGAAGAGTTTTCCTCTGTCAACCAGCCTGATATCACACCAGAGAACACACACAAGAGAGAGAACTTACAGTTGTGATCAATGTGGGAAGAGTTTTACTAGATCTGGCTCTCTGACTCTACACCAGAGAACACACACAGGAGAGAAACCTTATAGCTGTGATGAATGTGGGAAGAGTTTTACTACATCTGGCCAGCTGACTAGACACCATAGAACACACACAAGAGAGAAATCTTATAGCTGTAATCAATGTAGGAAGAGATACTCTAGTAAAAGATCTCTGATTAAACATCAGAAAATACATGAAGGAGTTGTTTCATGATATCAATGAATTAATGTCACAATGTAGAATGTTTCAACATTGTAGTTGGAGTATTTTAATGATGTCACAATGTAGAACCCTAAACGTTTGTTCCCTGTTCTATTGATTTCAACATGATATGGATATTAGCCTCAGGGGGAAAATCCAGGCTCTGAAATGGAAGAGTTACTATTTATGAGATTTAATAAAAAGTGACTAACAAAAAAAGAGTTGTTACACTTACCACGTTGGTGAATCAAAATGTATCTGGCTGTTTTCTACAAATTGTCCTCTAACCAGTGATGTACACATTATTCCCAGATTCCGTGTGATTTTTGAGCTGTTAGTTTTAACAGGACGTGCAACCTCATCTCCCTTCTGTAACACAAATGATTTCAACATGATATCGATGAGTGATGACAAATAAGTGTTGCGTTCCTTTGTTTAGCGACCCCTAAATTTAAATGCATCACTCCAAAATATAGCTGACTGTCTTCTGCAGGTTGTCCTCTAATCAGTGAGGAAAAATATATCTCCATTCCCATGTGTTTTTTTTAGTTGTGTTAGTTTCAACAGCACATACAACCTGATTTCCCCCATAATCGATATCAGTGATTTATTGCTACTTGTCAAAACAACAGCGTTTCTGGTGCTTGTGCAGTTTATAAGGTGCTTGTTTAAAAATATCCAAGTAATATGATTGTTGTGGCAGATGTTTGTGTACATAGCACATTTTATGTTTAGGTTTTCAATATATCACAAACTGACATTGTTGCCCTGCTTTTAGAATATCAGGGTTCATTCTCAGATGTGCCAAACCAAATGTACTAGAGCATGACATTGGGGACTGGGCCCTGATCCAACAACATGCCTATCTAGTAAACCCTGAAAATAGAGAGAAGCTCCACAGTGGTTTGCTTCCTGTCTTTAAGTTTGGTGTGGGTTCTTATTTTGTGCACGATTCGCTCCTGAGGAGAAATTTTATTCGGCTGTTTAGGCTCAATGCATATTCCCGGTCGAAATATTATCACTTATCTACGAGATAAATGGCATAAAAATTGGTTTTAAACAGCGGTTGACATGCTTCGAAGTACGGTAATGGAATATTTAGACATTTTTGTCACGCCAATGCGCCATGCTCGAGACCGTGATGAAGCATTCTGATAGTGTCTAGAACTCACGAACAAAACGTCGCTGTTTGGATATAACGATGGATTATTTGGGACCAAACCAACATTTGTTATTGAAGTAGAAGTCCTGGCAGTGTATTCTGACGAAGAACAAGCAAGGTAAGAACATTTTCTTATAGGAAATGTGATTTTGGTGGAGGCTGACCTGGGTGGGTATCTAAATAGCTAGCCCTGTGATGCCGGGCTATGTACTTTAGATTATTGCAAAATGTGCTTCATCCGAAAAGCTATTTTAAAATCGGACATATCGAGTGCATAGAGGAGTAATGTATCTATAATTCTTAAAATAATTGTTATGCTTTTTGTGAACGTTTATCGTGAGTAATTAAGCAAACTGTTAGTAAATTCCCCGGAAGTTTGCGGGGTTATGCTTTTTCTGAACGTCACATGCTAATGTAAAAAGCTGTTTTTTGATATAAATATGAACTTGATTGAACAGACATGCATGTATTGTATAACACAATGTCCTAGGTGTGTCATCTGATGAAGATCATAAAAGGTTAGTGCTGCATTTAGCTGTGGTTTGGGTTTATGTGACATGATATGCTAGCTTGAAAAATGGGTGTCTGATTATTTCTGGCTGGGCACTCTGCTGACATAATCTAATGTTTTGCTTTCGTTGTAAAGTCTTTTTGAAATCGGACAGTGGGGTTAGATTAACGAGATTCTTGTCTTTAAATAGCTGTAAAATAGTCATATGTTTGAGAAATTGAAGTAATAGTATTTCTAACGATTCAAAAATCGCGCCACTGGATTTCAGTGGCTGTTACGTAGGTGGGACGAGTTCGTCCCACATGCGCCAGAGAGGTTAGGCAAGAAAACATTTTTGAGAGGGTTGAAAAAGGACTGTTTCTCCATGTAATCCACCTATAAATTAGCATAGTTAGAAGCCATGGGGGATCCCATAGCAGTACCCTTCGTCTGAATATAGAAATCATTTAGAAACATGAAAGAGTTATGTGTGAGTACTATTTCAGCCAATGTTATAATGCAGGCACTGGAAGGTAGCTCATTAGGGTCACGTTGCAGAAGAAAATGTTCCATGGCTTCAATACCGCCCTCAAGTGGAATATTTGTGTATAACAACTCAACATCAAAAGTAACTAACAAGGTGTTCTCAGGGAGAGGATCAAGAGATTCAATGATAGAGATCATACTGCTGGTGTCCTTTACAAAGGAGGGGAGCTGTTCTGAGATCATACTGCTGGTGACCTTTACAAAGGAGGGGAGCTGTTCTGAGACCATACTGCTGGTGTCCTTTACAAAGGAGGGGAGCTGTTCTGAGACCATACTGCTGGTGTCCTTTACAAAGGAGGGGAGCTGTTCTGAGATCATACTGCTGGTGTCCTTTACAAAGGAGGGGAGCTGTTCTGAGACCATACTGCTGGTGTCCTTTACAAAGGAGGGGAGCTGTTCTGAGATCATACTGCTGGTGACCTTTACAAAGGAGGGGAGCTGTTCTGAGATCATACTGCTGGTGACCTTTACAAAGGAGGGGAGCTGTTCTGAGATCATACTGCTGGTGACCTTTACAAAGGAGGGGAGCTGTTCTGAGATCATACTGCTGGTGTCCTTTACAAAGGAGGGGAGCTGTTCTGAGACCATACTGCTGGTGACCTTTACAAAGGAGGGGAGCTGTTCTGAGATCATACTGCTGGTGTCCTTTACAAAGGAGGGGAGCTGTTATGCGAGTGGTCTAATAAAAAAGTCAACAACAGTAGATAGATGGGCCGTTATTGCATCAATGCCCTCTACAATAGGGGCCGTTACTGCATCAATACCCTCTACAATAGGGGCCGTTACTGCATCAATGCCCGCTACAATAGGGGCTGTTACTGCATCAATGCCCTCTACAATAGGGGCCGTTACTGCATCAATGCCCGCTACAATAGGGGCTGTTACTGCATCAATGCCCGCTACAATAGGGGCTGTTAGTGCATCAATGCCTCTACAATAGGGGCCGTTACTGCATCAATGCCCTCTACAATAGGGGCTGTTAGTGCATCAATGCCCTCTACAATAGGGGCCGTTACTGCATCAATACCCGCTACAATAGGGGCCGTTACTGCATCAATGCCCGCTACAATAGGGGCCGTTACTGCATCAATGCCCTCTACAATAGGGGCCGTTACTGCATCAATGCCCGCTACAATAGGGGCCGTTACTGCATCAATGCCCTCTACAATAGGGGCTGTTAGTGCATCAATGCCCTCTACAATAGGGGCCGTTACTGCATCAATGCCCTCTACAATAGGGGCCGTTACTGCATCAATACCCGCTACAATAGGGGCCGTTACTGCATCAATGCCCTCTACAATAGGGGCCGTTACTGCATCAATGCCCGCTACAATAGGGGCCGTTACTGCATCAATGCCCTCTACAATAGGGGCTGTTAGTGCATCAATGCCCGCTACAATAGGGGCCGTTACTGCATCAATGCCCGCTACAATAGGGGCTGTTAGTGCATCAATGCCCGCTACAATAGGGGCCGTTACTGCATCAATGCCCGCTACAATAGGGGCCGTTACTGCATCAATGCCCGCTACAATAGGGGCCGTTACTGCATCAATGCCCTCTACAATAGGGGCCGTTACTGCATCAATGCCCGCTACAATAGGGGCTGTTAGTGCATCAATGCCCGCTACAATAGGGGCCGTTACTGCATCAATGCCCTCTACAATAGGGGCCGTTACTGCATCAATACCCGCTACAATAGGGGCCGTTACTGCATCAATGCCCGCTACAATAGGGGCCGTTACTGCATCAATGCCCGCTACAATAGGGGCCGTTACTGCATCAATGCCCGCTACAATAGGGGCCGTTACTGCATCAATGCCCTCTACAATAGGGCGCCCTGGAGGGTTTGTAACATTCTTGTGTAATTTCGGCAAAGTATAGAAAGTGGCAATTTTAGGGTGTTGGATGGCCAGAAAGTCATGTTCTTTTTTGGTTATCTGACCAGAATTTAAATAACCATCTAGGACAGAAAAGATAGTATTCTGAAATTGGGAAGTAGGGTCACTTCTGAGTTTCTTGTAAAAGGTGTTGTCAAGTAGCTGTCTATGACACTCATTTACATAAGTTGTCCTATCCATGAGTACCACCGACCCACCCTTGTCAGCAGGACGAATAAGGACTGACGTATCAGATTGTAAATCAAGCAAAGCTTTTTTTTCATCCTTAGATAAATTATGGAAAGATTTGAAGTCCTGTTTATTCTTAAGGAGATGAGCAACATCTTTTTCAACAAGTCTGCAATATGTCTCGATAGAGTGATTGCGATTGGCTGGAGGTACAAAATAACTCTTGCTTCTAAAAGGAGTCGGAGTATGTACAGGTAAGTAACCTACTGGTTCAATAGAAGTGTCAGGATTGGGGGAGCTAAAGTATTCCCTTAAACGGATGTTTCTAAAAAACTTAAACATGTCTACCTTAACGTCAAAATCGTTACACTGTGTTGTAGGCACAAAACTTATTATTAACTAACCTTGTAGGTTTACCTCAGGTAACTTATTATTAACTAACCTTGTAGGTTTACCTCAGGTAACTTATTATTAACTATCCTTGTAGGTTTACCTCAGGTAACTTATTATTAACTATCCTTGTAGGTTTACCTCAGGTAACTTATTATTAACTAACCTTGTAGGTTTACCTCAGGTAACTTATTATTAACTAACCTTGTAGGTTTACCTCAGGTAACTTATTATTAACTATCCTTGTAGGTTTACCTCAGGTTACTTATTATTAACTATCCTTGTAGGTTTACCTCAGGTAACTTATTATTAACTATCCTTGTAGGTTTACCTCAGGTAACTTATTATTAACTATCCTTGTAGGTTTACCTCAGGTAACTTATTATTAACTATCCTTGTAGGTTTACCTCAGGTAACTTATTATTAACTATCCTTGTAGGTTTACCTCAGGTAACTTATTATTAACTATCCTTGTAGGTTTACCTCAGGTAACTTATTATGAACTATCCTTGTAGGTTTACCTCAGGTAACTTATTATTAACTATCCTTGTAGGTTTACCTCAGGTAACTTATTATTAACTATCCTTGTAGGTTTACCTCAGGTAACTTATTATTAACTATCCTTGTAGGTTTACCTCAGGTAACTTATTATTAACTATCCTTGTAGGTTTACCTCAGGTAACTTATTATTAACTATCCTTGTAGGTTTACCTCAGGTAACTTATTATTAACTATCCTTGTAGGTTTACCTCAGGTAACTTATTATTAACTATCCTTGTAGGTTTACCTCAGGTAACTTATTATTAACTATCCTTGTAGGTTTACCTCAGGTAACTTATTATTAACTATCCTTGTAGGTTTACCTCAGGTAACTTCTTATTAACTAGCTCACTGTTCACCTGGTTATAGATTGTAGTGGCCTACAGGGATGGTTGGCGCAAAGCCTTCAAACGTTAAACATGTTCTGGTCATGGTTAACTGTATATATATATTTTTTATATATAAAAAGGTGTAAATTCTCAACAAATCGCATGTCCCTGTTCTCTTTTTCAAGATGTGGCCGATTTAAACAGTCAGAAGAAAGAAAAAAAAGAAATAACCTTTTCTTATTTGTTTCTAAATGGCTGCTGGGTAATATGATATGTGTTGAAATCTGTTGGTTCGTAGACATCAAATAGAGAGAATGCTGCGCAGGTTCACTGAGTTGTAAACCTAATGGATAGGTGGAGATCATTGATTTGTAGCTCTGACTCAGTTGCTACCTCAGATTATGAGCCTATCAAGTGTGGTGAATGAGGTATGTAGTTCCCACAGAAGACCACAGGGAGGAGCAAGAGAGATATAAACACATACAGTTTATCTCTTTAAATACCCTGAACCTAACAATCAATCAAATGTATTTATGAAGACCTTTTTACATCAGCAGATGTCACAAAGTGCTGTACAGAAACTCTAACCCTACGTATAACCTGTTTTATCCTGAACCCTAATTCTAGGGTAGGGTAGCCTAGAACAGTTCTAGAAACTATTATAGTGATAATATTATGTTAGTAAATACCATTATAGTACTAAATAGGTTCTATTGTTATTTTTTTTAATAAAACCTATGTATAGTACTTAGCATTTAACTATTTTTTGTTATTTAATTATATTTATTATTTAGAGGAGTCTGTCTAAATAATGAAAAGTTAAGTTATTGCTACACTTTTTAATGAAACCATTATTTAACTAGGTGGGCTAGTTGAGAACAAGTCCTTTATTTAACCAGGTAGGCCAGTTGAGAACAAGTCCTTTATTTAACCAGGTGGCCAGTTGAGAACAAGTACTTTATTTAACCAGGTAGGCCAGTTGAGAACAAGTCCTTTATTTAACCAGGTGGCCAGTTGAGAACAAGTACTTTATTTAACCAGGTAGGCCAGTTGAGAACAAGTCCTTTATTTAACCAGGTAGGCCAGTTGAGAACAAGTCCTTTATTTAACCAGGTGGGCCAGTTGAGAACAAGTACTTTATTTAACCAGGTAGGCTAGTTGAGAACAAGTACTTTATTTAACCTGGTGGCCAGTTGAGAACAAGTTCTCATTTACAACTGCGACCTGGCCAAGATAAAGCAAAGCAGTGTGACACAAACAACAACACAGAGTTACACATGGGATAAACAAACGTACAGTCAATAACACAATAGAAAAGTCTATATACAGTTGTGCAAATGAGGTAAGATAAAGGAGGTAAATTAATAAATAGGCCGTGGTGGCGAAATAATTACAATTTAGCAATTAAACACTGGAGTGATAGATGTGCAGATGATGAATTTGCAAGTAGAGATACTAGTATTAACTAACTGCTATCTCTCTGTCCCTCTCTCTCTATCTGTCCCTCTCTCTCTATCTGTCTCTCTCTGTCTCTCTGTCCCTCTCTCTCTCTCTCTGTCCCCTCTCTCTCTCTCTCTCTCCCTCTCTCTCTCTGTGTCTCTCTCTCTGTCTCTCCCTCTCTCTCCCTGTCTCTCTGTCTCTCTCTCTCTGTCCCTCTGTCCCTCTCTCTCTGTCCCTCTGTCCCTCTCTCTCTGTCCCTCTGTCCCTCTCTCTCTCTCTGTCCCTCTCTCTCTCTCTCTCTGTCTCTCTGTCCCTCTCTCTCTCTCTGTCCCTCTCTCTCTCTCTCTCTCCCTCTCTCTCTCTGTGTCTCTCTCTCTGTCTCTCCCTCTCTCTCCCTGTCTCTCCTCTGTCTTCTCTCTCGTCTTCTCATCTGTCCTCTCCTCTCTCTCTGTCCCTCTGTCCCTCTCTCTCTGTCCTCTGTCCCTCTCTCTGTCCTGTCCTCTCTCTGTCCCTCTGTCCCTCTCTCTCTGTCCCTCTGTCCCTCTCTCTCTGTCCCTCTGTCCCTCTCTCTCTCTCTGTCCCTCTGTCCCTCTCTCTCTGTCCCTCTGTCCCTCTCTCTCTGTCCCTCTGTCCCTCTGTCCCTCTGTCCCTCTCTCTCTCTGTCCCT